>NC_048310.1:922495-924404 GCF_013100865.1 Trachemys scripta elegans
GACTGAGGGACGGTGAAGAAAATTGGCAGCATGTGACCTCCAGAAGAAGAAAGAGGAGCGTCCATGCACCAGCAATGGAGATACAGGTGAGCAACTGTTTTCATGTTCTCTCCACAGGTACTAATGCGGAGAGTGGACTAGATGATATATCTGAGGGAAGGGAGCAGAAGGAGACTCCACCGATTGGAAGGCAAAAGATGCACTGTCCGAGGGATGGGGGTTCCACGACCACCACTCCCAAGAGGAGGAGGGTGGTGGTGGTCGGGGACTCCCTCCTCAGGGGGACTGAATCTATCTGCCGCCCCGACCGGGAAAACCGAGAGGTCTGCTGCTTGCCCGGAGCTAGGATTCACGATGTGACGGAGAGACTGCCGAGACTCATCAAGCCCTCGGATCGCTACCCCTTCCTGCTTCTCCACGTGGGCACCAATGGTACTGCCAAGAATGACCTTGAGCAGATCACTGCAGACTACGTGGCTCTGGGAAGACGGATAAAGGAGTTTGAGGTGCAAGTGGTGTTCTCGTCCATTCTCCCTGTGCAAGGAAAAGGCCGGGGTAGAGACCGTCGAATCGTGGAAGTCAACGCATGGCTACGCAGGTGGTGTCGGGGAGAAGGCTTTGGATTCTTCGACCATGGGATGGTGTTCCAAGAAGGAGGAGTGCTAGGCAGAGACGGGCTCCACCTAACCAAGAGAGGGAAGAGTATCTTCGCCAGCAGGCTGGCTAACCTAGTGAGCAGGGCTTTAAACTAGGTTCACCGGGGGAAGGAGACCAAAGCCCTGAGGTAAGTGGCGAAATGGGATACCGGGAGGAAGCACGAGCAGGAGAGTGCAAGAGGGGAGGACTCCTGTCTCAGACTGAGAAAGTGAGACGATCAGCAAGTTATCTTAAGTGCCTATACACAAATGCAAGAAGCCTGGGAAACAAGCAGGGAGAACTGGAAGTCCGGGCACAGTCAGGGAACTATGATGTGATTGGAATAACAGAGACTTGGTGGGATAACTCACATGACTGGAGTACTGTCTTGGATGGATATAAACTATTCAGGAAGGACAGGCAGGGCAGAAAAGGTGGGGGAGTTGCATTGTATGTAAGAGAAGAGTATGAATGCTCAGAGCTCCGGTATGATACTGCAGAAAAACCTGAGAGTCTCTGGATTAAGTTTAGAAGTGTGAGCAACAAGGGTGATGTCATGGTGGGAGTCTGCTATAGACCACCAGACCAGGGGGATGAGGTGGACGAGCTTCCTTCCGGCAACTAGCACAAGTTACTAGATCGCAGGCCCTGGTTCTCATGGGAGACTTTAATCACCCTGATATCTGCTGGGAGAGCAATACAGCGGTGCACAGACAATTCAGGAAGTTTTTGGAAAGTGTAGGGGACAATTTCCTGGTGAAAAAGAGCTGAAGAAACCAACTAGGGTCAGAGCTTTTCTTGACCTGCTGCTCACAAACAGAGAAGAATTAGTAGGGGAAGCAAAAGTGGATGGGAACCTGGAAGGCAGTGACCATAAGATGGTTGAGTTCAGGATCCTGACACAAGGAAGAAAGGAGAGCAGCAGAATACGAACCCTGGGCTTCAGAAAAGCAGACTTTGACTCCCTCAGGGAACTGATGGGCAGGATCCCCTGGGAGAATAACATGGGGGGAAAGGAGTCCAGGAGAGCTGGCTGTATTTTAAAGAATCCTTATTGAGGTTGCAGGAAAAAAACATCCCGATGTGTTGAAAGAATAGTAAATATGGCAGGCGACCAGCTTGGCTAAACAGTGAAATCCTTGCTGATCTTAAATGCAAAAAAGAAGCTTACAAGAAGTGGAAGATTGGACAAATGACCAGGGAGGAGTATAAAAATATTGCTCAGGCATGCGGGAGTGAAATCAGGAAGGCCAAATCACACTTGGAGTTGCAG
>NC_048310.1:934037-970801 GCF_013100865.1 Trachemys scripta elegans
GTGGGTAAAAACCTCACTTCTTCAGATGCAACTGAAGAAGTGAGGTTTTTACCCACGAAAGCTTATGCCCAAATAAATCTGTTAGTCTTTAAGGTGCCACCAGACTCCTTGTTGTTTTTGTAGATACAGACTAGCACGGCTACCCCCTGATAGTGGACGAGAAGCTGGATATGAGTCAACAGTGTGCCTTGTTGCCAAGAAGGCTAATGACATTTTGGGCTGTATAAGTAGGGGCATTGCCAGCAGATCGAGGGACGTGATCATTCCCCTCTATTCTACATTGGTGAGGCCTCATCTGGAGTACTGGGTCCAGTTCTGGGCCCCACACTACAAGAAGGATGTGGAAAAATTGGAAAGAGTCCAGCGGAGGGCAACAAAAATGATTAGGGGTCTGGAGCACATGACTTACGAGGAGAGGCTGAGGGAACTGGGATTGTTTAGTCTGCAGAAGAGAAGAATGAGGGGGGATTTGATAGCTGCTTTCAACTACCTGAAGGGGGGTTCCAAAGAGGATGGATCTAGACTGTTCTCAGTGGTGGCAGATGACAGAACAAGGAGTAATGGTCTCAAGTTGCAGTGGGGGAGGTCCAGGTTGGATATTAGGAAACACTATTTCACTAGGAGGGTGGTGAAGCACTGGAATGGGTTACCTAGGGAGGTGGTGGAATCTCCTTGGAGGTTTTTAAGGCCCGGCTTGACAAGGCCCTGGCTGGGATGATTTAGTTGGGGTTGGTCCTGCTTTGAGCAGAGGTTGGACTAGATACCTCCCGAGGTCCCTTCCAACCCGGATGTTCTGTGATTCAGTGAAGAGGCTGGGCAGCAGCGGGAGAGGCACCCGCCACCCGACCCCTCAACAGCCGCCTGCTGAGTGCTCATGAGTGGTGCTAGTTCCTCCCCTGCCCTGGCCCAGGCAGCCAGCCAATGGGAGCTGTGCCTGCAGGTGAGGGGCGGGTATCACACGGAGCTCCCCAGCAGCCCCTTAGGCTAGGAGCCGAACATGCCAGCTGCTTCCGGACCCGGGAGCCACGCAGGTCGCGGCGCAGCGCTAGCAGGGAGCCTGCCAGCCCTGCTGCAGCACCGCAAACCGGAAATGGCCTGATTGGAGCCATAGGCACCAACTTTTCCCAGCGCCGGTGGGTGCTGAACCCCCGCCTGCCCCCGGCCCTGCCCCGACTTCACCCCTGCCCCATCCCCTTCCAACCCCTTTCCGAACTCCCTGCCCCAGCCCCGCCTCTTCCCCGAGAGCGCCACGTTCCCCCTCCTCTCACCTCCCTCCCAGCGCTTGCGCCGTGAAACAGCTGTTTTGCGGCTGCGAGCGAGCCCTGGGAGCTAGGGGGAGAAGTGGAGCTGCAGCGCGCTCAGGGAAGGAGGTGGAGCGGAAGCAGAGGTGAGCTGGGGTGGGGGGGAAGTGGGGAGCTGCCGATGGGTGCAGAGCACCCACCAATTTTTCCACATTGGTGCTCCAGCCCCGGAGCTCCCATGGCGTCGGCACCTATGACTGGAGCCGTCTGGATTCCTTTTTGACTGGGTGTTCCTGTCCAAAACCAGACACCTGGTCACCCTATCCATGTTAAGAGAAGTGTGAATTTTAAAGTCGATGCTTTGTCCCAGAGATGGGGGCCTAAACATCCCCAGGTCACTGGCTGGAGTGACCCCGCTCAGTTCAGACTCGAAGGGAGAGAGATGTGATGAAGTTGGGGATTTTTGTAGTGTTTTACATGAATAGCGTGTGTGTGCCTCAGTTTCCCTGTGTGCTGCATGTTTAACAAGGTGGTGGGAGAGGGTTTGCTGTTGCAGGGGACCAGGTGTGACCTCGCCTAGCAGCCGGGATCCCCGGACAACGGCCTGGAGATGGGAGACCCTGGCGACTGGTGACCAAGAGGCCCACCCCAGCTTGGAAGGCAGCCGGTTCTGGCCAGTGGGAAGACAATGGGCTGAGGAGAGAGGACCCCAGTGACCTGACCAACCAGTTCTATCATAGGGGAACGAAAGATGGACGAGGGAGGGCCCCAGTGACCTGTTTACCTGCGACCGAAGACAAAGGACAGGGGAGGAGCTGTTGGGGCCGGTGATATAGGATGCTTCAGCTGGAAAGAGGGGGCTTCTGGACTGGAGAGAGAGCAACCAGAGACCCACTGGAGGCAGGAGAGACCTAGATATACTGGGCTGAGGGATGCCAGGGCTGAGGTCCAGAGAGTTTCCTGTGTTGTGTTCAGACGCTCAATAAACCCTCCTGTTTTACGCTGGCTGAGAGTCGCTCTAGGCTAGAGAACAGGGGGCATTATTCCCTCTGGGAGTGGAGGCCCCGGGGGTCCAGAGCGAGTGGACTCCGTGAGGGGGACGACGGCGAGATACAGACGTGCTAAGGCTCAGCAAGGTGTGGTTCCAGGAGGCGGAGGGGCCTATGAATTAACCCCTGAGAGGGAGTGGACCCCTGAGAAGGGCTGTCACACTGAAGGAGGTGTGATGTTAGTGACATAAGCTATGACCATATAGATCATTGTTGCAACCACTGTTATATATTTGCAGCAAATATTGTACAAAGGTTGTTGTGTGAGGTGTCTATGGAAAGGTTAGGATTTGCTGGTTATAATTATGTTGTCTGTATGTGTGTTTCATTTTTATATTTGAAGTTATGAATATGGGCTATGTACTCGTATCTCAAATGTATTTGATTCCAAGTAGCCTCAGTGAAGCATTTGGTCAGCTTCTGGAGAAAGGACTATTCTCAGGAAGTGCCCAATCAAGAAACACTTAATGGCCTTTGGGAGATGCCAATCCACATCTGGGCTTTCCCCTGCCCCTCAGCCCAGAGTTGTTGGACTGCCTGAGTACTGCCAAGATTGTCACTAAACTAGATCCGCAGGGGACACACAATCTAGTGTGCATAAGGCCTGGGGATGAATGGAAGAGCACGTTACCTACCCGATATGGGCGTGACAAAGTGGGGATTTTCCCTTGTTATGTTGTATGTGAGCCTATGTGAGTCTTACAGTTTTGCATGAATACTGTGTGTGCCTCAGTTTCCCTGTGTGTTGCACCGAAGCCCAGGTGGTGGGAATAGGGGTGTGTGACTTTGGCAGAGACCCTCGGGGCAGGTGAGGCTGCTCCAGCTGTCTGCATGTGTGCTATGGCCAGAGCCCTTCGTAACCTAAGACCCAGGAGGGGGATGCAACCTGGTGACAACCAGGTGACTCTTTGCCCGGGAAGCGAGACAAAGACTAGGAGGAAAAGCAACAGGGGTGTCTGAGGTCGGGTTGCTGGAAGCTGGTAGTCGACATGGGGGGACTGGAAAAGGGGGAGTCCAGGCCGCCTGGCCCAGGATTCCCCAAGATGGACTTGGCTGAAGGTCACTGATTTCTGTGCTAACGAGTTCTGCCCTACGCTGTGTTCCTGTCGATTAATAAACCTTCCGTTTTATGCTGGCTGAGAGTCACCTCTGACTGTGGAGTGGGGGTGCAGGGCCTTCTGGCTTCCCCAGGACCCTGCCTGGGCGGACTCGCTGTGGGAAGCGCACGGAGGGGCAGGGGATGCTGAATGCGCCGAGGTCAGACCCAGGAAGGTTGGGGGGGCAGCCGACCCCATTCTCCCAGGCTGGGGGGAGAGCTGAAGAACCCAGCCCCTCCCCCCATGAGCCATGGGTCAGTCTGCTCCCTGCTCCCCCCCTCCTGCAGCACCCAGCCTGGGAAGGGGGGTGACGAGCCACTGGAGCAGAAGCGGGAGATGGGGGGGTGGGTGAGACTTATTTGCCGGGTGTGGGGAGGGGCAGGATTAATGAGAACATTGGGGTTTGGGGAGTAGGTGGGGCCCCCACACCAGCCGCATGAGCCCCGTGCTCTGGGAGTGGGGGGAGCTGGGACTCCCTTGCCCCTCCCCCCACACATGGCACCGGGGGGGGGAGGGGGCTCAGAAGAGCAACCAAAGAACCCAATAGCCTCGTTGTGAGGGTCTGACTCGTGTCAGCTGAACATTGCGGGTCAGCTGTGCTGGGGCCGGCCGGGGCAGGGGATGGGGATGGGGCCGGACGTACTGGGGCTGGGGCTGGCTGTGCTGAGTGATGGGCAGCAGCAGGGGCCCTGGGATGCCTGGGGGGGCCGGCCCCTCTCTGCTGCATCTCCCGATCCCTCCAGGAGCTGCCCAGATGCTCTCTGGGCTGAGCTCGGAGCTGCTGCCTCCGCTGGGCCTGCGCCGGCCCTTGCTCGGGTCCCTGCGAGCTGACCCCGTCCGCTCCCTGCTGGCAGTGCAGCCCATGCAGGGCTCTGGGTGCCCGGCCATGCTCAGGGCACGTCTGCGCGGCTCTCGCTCCCCCCAAGGGGCTGCCCTGCTCAGCCATGGCATGACAAGGCCGGGGATCCCGCCAGCCCGAAGCAGCAGGCTCCTGGCACGCTGCGCCAGCCACAGCAAATCCTCCCTGGGGTGCCCAGCGTCCGAGCCCCAGGGAGACAGGAGGGACCCGATGCTGCCCTGCCCTGCCCAGCCCCCTCGTCCTTCACAGGCGCGGGCAGATGGCGCCGGGCCTCACAGCAGCACTTTGGCTTAAAGCCCAGGTGTTATTTTTGATCATGTCCCGGCTCGTCCTCGTCAAGGGCACAGCGTGGCCCTACATCAGAGTGGTTCAGCTCAGCGCCCCGGGGCCTTCCACCCCCAGCCCAGTGCACCGGGGCCTTCCCCCCACACACACCCCTCAGGCCCAGCCCCTGGGCTCAGCACCCCGGGGCCTTCCCCCCCCAGCTCAGCACCCCGGGGCCTCCCCCCCCCCCACACCCCCCCGGCCCAGCCCCTGGGCTCAACACCCCGGGGCCTCCCCCCCTCACACCCCTCAGGCCCAGCCCCCCAGGGCCTTTCCCCACCCCTCAGGCCCAGCCCCTGGGCTCAGCGCCCCAGGGCCTCGCCCCCCCCCGGGGCCCGCCCCCCCACACACACACCCCTCAGGCCCAGCCCCTGGGCTCAGCACACCAGAGCCTCTGGCCCGACTTGGGCCCAGTCCCTGGGCTCGGTGAATGGGGCCTGTCGCGCTCCAGACCCGGCCGCTGGGCCCAGCGTGCTCACTGCACTGTGCTCACACTCCCCTGGTCACTGCCCTGCACACATCACCCCGGCACACAGAGCCACACACACGCACTAGGCCACTAGCACCCCCCAAAGCCGAGTCGGCTGGGCCCGGAGAGTTGTGAGACCGTTGTCTATGTGCTCAGTGAGAGCCAGCAGCCGTCACGGGGGGCTGTGTGCGGAGCCGGAGCCGGAGTCGGAGCTGTCATGGGGGCTGTGTGTGGAGCTGGCATTGGCAGTGTCACGGGGGGGCTGTGTGCGGAGCAGGAGCTGTCATGGGGGCTGTGTGTGGAGCCGGTAACAGGAGTGTAATGGGGGGGGCTGTGGGCAGAGCTGGAGCTGTCATGGGGGGCTGTGTGTGGAGCCGGCACTGGCAGTGTCACGGAGGGCTGTGTGTGGAGCCGGCAATGGCAGCGTCATGGGGGGCTGTGTGTGGAGCCGGTAACAGGAGTGTAATGGGGGGCTGTGGGCAGAGCTGGAGCCGTCACGGGGGCTGTGTGCGGAGCCGGTAACAGCAGCGTAATAGGGGGGCTGTGTGTGGAGCCGGCAATGGCAGCGTGTGACGAACTGGGCCTGTTCTCACTGTGGTCTGTGAATGCTGACAGGGGAGTGTGACTAGGATGGTCTGCATTGCAGGATGGGATCTGCCCGAGGGCGCATACCTGAGTGTGTAACATGAGAACCCAGGAAGGGGTTGAAGGGGAGGCGACTCCTGAGCCCGGGAAACTGAACAAAGGCTGTGGGAGGGGTCGCTGAAGGCAGAGTGCTGGAAGCAGGCAGGGAGAGAGGGCTGGGGGGCAGAGATGGCTCTGACCTCCCAAGGGGGGCTGGGCTGGGATGCCCGGGGACCCCAAGATGGACCTAACTGAGGGGGTCCCTGTTGTCTGTGCCTGCAAGACCTGTCTTGGACTGTATTCCTGTCATCCAAATAAACCTTCTGCCTTACTGGCTGGCTGAGAGTCATGGTGAATCGCAGGAAGCCGGGGGTGCAGGGCCCTGAGTCCCCCAACACTCCGTGACACAGCGTCATGGGGGGCTGTGTGTGGCGCCGGAGCTGGCAGCCGTCATGACTCACAGGGGGCTGTGTACGGAGCCAGAACTCCAGGGTTGTTTGTTTCTCTTTCCCAGCAGCTGTTCGGCAGATGGACGCAGATGAGACGTGTCCACTTGGAGCCCCCTTGGCTGGCGGGGCTGGCAACATCAACAGCCCTTAATGCTTTCCACTCAGCTCCCAGCGTCTGCCTCCGGCGCCATCACCTCCTCCTCCCTCCCAGCCAGCACCCGTCGCTGGGAGCTGGGTCCCCCCAGCCCTTTCCAGTCGCTCCCATCCAGTGGCCAGCAGGAAGGTCTGTGACTGCTGCTGGCCCCCTGGCTTGCAGAGGGCTTCCCAGCGTGCTGGGGGCAGGAGGGACAAGGGAGGCAGAGCCAGGCTGAACAGAGTCCCCCAGCCCCTTGCTGGTGCCCCCTCACACAAGGTCGCCCCTTCGGCACACACCGCAGAGCTGCTTGGAATAACAGCCTGCGTCAGGCGCCCGGCACATTCCAGCAGGAACCTGCCGCTCAGCAATCAAAGGGCCCTTCTTCTCCCCGGCGTGCGGGGCTGGGAATTCCAGACGGCACCACGCTGGGCGGGATCCGGGCAGGCCCCAGCCAGCCCGGGCAGCATGGGCACCAAGCACCAGCATGCCTGTTGCAGGCTGTTTGCACCCACTCTGCACTGAGATGTGACACACCAGAAGCGGCGCAAGGGGCCTGTGTGTAGACTGGTCGGAGACGTCCAGGCTGAAAGGGCCCGTTCTGACCATCCGGTCTGCCCTGCCGCATGGCACAGTCCAGACTCCCCCAGGCTTCCTGGGCAGAGCCCTCGGGTGAGGCAGAGTGGAATGCATGCCTGTGAGAAAGAGAGACTCCATGTCTTTGGCCCAATTCTTATGCCAGCAAAGAATTTGGCCCTGGGTGTGTGGGTGTCTCTTGGGGGGCAACCAGACTAGGCAGAGGGGTGTTCTCCCCAGCACCTAGCCAGGTGGGAACTGACGGGGAAAGGTACCGCCCGGGCAGGGCTGTGGTTTTCTCACAGGTTAGCTGGTTGTGGTGAATCAAGCGGCCTGGGCTTACCCAGCCCAGCTCCATCTGCTAACACCACAGCTGCCGTGGCCACTCGGGACAGGTCCCCGGGGTAGCTGGCTCACATGCAGTACGAAGGCACCTGTTCCTGGTGAGGACACACAGTGGCACCTGTTGAAGCAACAGTGTGAATGTAACGCAGGTGAGGGGACGCTCAGCCCTCGGGGGAGCAGCTCCTCTTTGGGGCGTCGCTGGAGTCGGTCAGGAATGAGGGCGAGCAAAACCACGAGCCGCTCGGAAACTGGCCGAAGAGCAGCATGTGTGTGGCCACTGAGTGTGTGGGCTGGGCTCTGGGTGTGCAATGGGGATTGTGCATGAGTGGGTGTGGCGGGTGATCCACTGACTCGCTGACCCCGCTTGCACAGCCATACGCTCAGCTCACAGGCATTTCTCTAGCTGCCAATTCCACAGCAGCTCCAGGCCCCGGGTCCAGGGACGGTTGAGACAGTTGTGGGCAGAGCCCGTTGACTGTGGTGAAAAGCGGAAAGCTGGAAGGGGGCAAATGAGGGAGACACGGAGCCCCTGGAATCTGGTTAGCAGAACCACCAGCCAAACTGCCTAGAGAGCAAAGGCCCTTGCTAAGAACAAGCCCCAACTCAGCTCTGCCCTCGTCCAGTGGAGTTCAAAGGGTGACTTCCGGCATGAAAGAAAAATCAATAAGAATGGTGGGAGGCGGGGGAAAAGGGGGACCCCGGTATGGGGAGGGAAGGGGAGAATGGGGGTGCACAGAGCTCATGACATGGTGGGAGAATGGAATCCCTGGGATGCGGGAGAGGGGAATGTGGGGGGGACACAGAGCCCCTGACAGCAGGGGTTTGCAGGGCGTTCCTGAAATAGAGGGGAGGGGCGCTTGTGGGGGGATGGCAGGACACACAGAGTCCCCAGCTGGTGTGATGAGCTCAACCTGCAGAAGCAATGAGCTGTGTGACCCTCTCGTGTGTAGCTGCCAAGGTGAGAGGGGCCCATTAGGACCATCCAAGCTGACTGGCCCGCCTGCTTTCCCAGGCCACCAAGCCCGGCCAGGGGTTCCTGCAGTAGCACTTCTGGGAGAGCCAGTGGAGCTTTTAGAAGGAGACACTAAGTCTTGGTTTCAACAAACCTCCCAGCAATGGCGAATCTGGGTAAGTTGCTCCTGCGGTTAAATTCCCATCACTGCTAAACACTGGTGCCGTTGTCACGGAGTCCCCGGGCGATGCTCTGGAACTGCTCCCCACAAAGCCAGTCAGGACTCTGGGGAGCCTCCTCTCCCTTGGAGCAGACTGTCTTCAGGGCAAGAAGCTCACACGGCTTCACCTCCTGGGTCTCTCCTGGGAGCATTCAGCATATGCCCCTCCGTGCGCTTCCCACAGCGAGTCCGCCCCGGCGGGGTCCTGGGGAAGCCAGAGGGTTCTGCACCCCCACTTCGCAGTCAGATGTGACTTTCAGCCAGTCAGTAAAACAGAGGTTTATTAGATGACAGGAACACGGTCTAAAACAGAGCTTGTAGGTCCAGCGAACGGGACCCCTCCACTGGGTCCATTCCAGGGCCCAGCGAGGCAGACCCCCGTCTGCCCTCCCTTCCAGTCCCCAGTTAGCTCCAAACTCCCGTCCAGCCCCTCCTTCTCTGGGCTTTGTCTCTTTCCCGGGCCAGGAGGCCACCTGATCCCTTTGTTTCCAACACCTTCAGTTGGCACCTTTGCAGAGGAAGAAGTGGGCTGTAGTCCACGAAAGCTTATGCTCTAATAAATTTGTTAGTCTCTAAGGTGCCACAAGTACTCCTGTTCTTCTTTTTGTGGATACAGACTAACACGGCTGCTACTCTGAAACTTTGCAGAGGAGGGGCCCAGGCCATCAGTTGCTAGGAGACAGAGTGTCGGGAATTTATGTACCCTGGCCCTTTGCTCTGCAGCAACCATACACCCTTATCCCACCACCTAGATACTTAAGAACTGCATAGGGGAAACTGAGGAAAACATTAAGAACAGTCCCACTTCGTCACAGCAATATATCCAATTGGAATCTGTCTGGCTCCGTTTCCAGCCATTGGATCTTGTGCTGTCTTCGTCTGCTAGGATAAAGAGGCAGCTACTGTCAGAAAGCTGCTCCCCATGCCCGAAGTCACCGCTAACATTTCGCTTTGCTAAGCTAAATGGATTGAACGTCTTTGGTCTCTTCCTGCCAGGCAGGTTTTCCAGACCTGGAATCATTCTTGTTGCTCTTTTCTAAGCCCTTCTCCGTTGGTCAGCGGCCTTCCGGAAGTGTGGCCGCCAGAACTGGACACAGCCAGTAATAGTCTCGTTAATGTGTATACAGAGGTGGTTTCTCCTCTACCTCCATCTTCCCCTGCACAGACATCCAAGGATCCATCACATTCTCTATCGTAGCTACAGCATCGCGCTGGGAGCTCATGTCCAGCTGGTTATCTAGCAGGTCCCCAAAGTCCTTTTCATTCCCCGCTTTCCAGGACAGGCTCCTTGGTTCCTCGCTGTATGACTGGCAGCTGACTGTGTTAAAATGCCCGTTGTTCAAATGAGCTCACCTTGCCAAGCGACCCCGGCTGCTCTGAGTAAACGGCCAGTCCCCAGCCGCATTCACCAACCCCCCCAATTTTGTTTCATCTGCACATGTTAGCAGTACAGACTTTAGATTTCCTTCCAGAGCATTGATAAAGACAGTGCTGCCCTTTCTCGACCCAAGCAGCCAGTCAGATTTTGGGGTCCTGGGGATGTTCTGGCTGGAAGAAATTGACACGGTCTGGTGTTTTCTTTGTTTATTTACAAGCACTGTACAAAGTCCTGCTTCCCTGAACAGAGGAGGAACCAGGATCAAAAGCAGCAGCGTCTTCGCTTACAGCCCCAAGCCTCTTCAGCCAGCACCAGACCCAAAAGCTCTCGCGCTTTTTCCAGGCTCCCACTGTGCTCACAGGCTCCTGCTTGGCCTTCTTGCTTCTCCCCCTCTCTGGTCTCGATGCTCCCCCTGCACACCCCCACCCCGAAAAGAGAACTCAGACAAAAGCCTCTGGGCTGGGGCACACCCCCTGTTCTGTCTCAAGGGGCTTATGCTTACAAGGGTGAGTTCACCCCTATCACTCTCAATGGGATTTAATTCACGTCATCACGAGGTGTCATCCAGCTCACAACAACATTGACTGGATCCCTGCAGGACCCACTAGACACAACCCTACGGGATGATGACTCCCCATTAACAGTTACTAGTGACAGTGATAGTGTGTTGCAAACGGGTCTGACAAGGACTTGTGGGGATGTAATGTATTCAGTGATCAGCTGTGACAGTGATTATGTGTGGGTGTCATGTCTGGGTGTGACAGTGGTTGTGTGCGGGAGTTGCGTCCAGGTGTGGCAGTGATTGTGCATGGGTGTCATGTCTGGGTGTGACAATGGTTGTGTGCAGGTGTTGCGTCGGGGGTGGTGATGGCAGTGATTATGCGCGGGAGTTGCATCCGGGGGTGAATGTGGGTGATAGTGATTGTGCGTGAGTGTTGTGTCTAGCTGCGACAGTGGTTGTGCGTGGGAGTTGTGAATGGGTGTGACAGTGAGTGTGGGTGTGCACTTGCCCCCCTGNGCAGCCCTCTTATCTCTGACCCACTAAGTCACAGATGCTGTTTTTGCTAACAGTGGCTTTGCTGTAGCTTCAAATTGTCCTCAGTAAAAAATGACCAGTGTTAGTCTAAGACATAGGGGAAAACTTTTTTTATTACTATAAATTACTTTGATAAACTGGTTGTCTGTGGTTTTAACCCTGGGGTGTTTCTGCGTGCTCATTTTTTATTAAAACATCTATAAATAAAGGGCTGTTTCTTCATATAGGCCTGTCTTTTCAAGTGATTACATTTATTCATGTACAAAACTTAATATAACTTTTACTTGCTTTTGTTAAAAAGTGGGGGAAGAAGCAGCCCTCTTATCTCTGACCCACTAAGTCACAGATGCTGTTTTTGCTAACAGTGGCTTTGCTGTAGCTTCAAATTGTCCTCAGTAAAAAATGACCAGTGTTAGTCTAAGACATAGGGGAAAACTTTTTTTATTACTATAAATTACTTTGATAAACTGGTTGTCTGTGGTTTTAACCCTGGGGTGTTTCTGCGTGCTCATTTTTTATTAAAACATCTATAAATAAAGGGCTGTTTCTTCATATAGGCCTGTCTTTTCAAGTGATTACATTTATTCATGTACAAAACTTAATATAACTTTTACTTGCTTTTGTTAAAAAGTGGGGGAAGAAGCAGCCCTCTTATCTCTGACCCACTAAGTCACAGATGCTGTTTTTGCTAACAGTGGCTTTGCTGTAGCTTCAAATTGTCCTCAGTAAAAAATGACCAGTGTTAGTCTAAGACATAGGGGAAAACTTTTTTTATTACTATAAATTACTTTGATAAACTGGTTGTCTGTGGTTTTAACCCTGGGGTGTTTCTGCGTGCTCATTTTTTATTAAAACATCTATAAATAAAGGGCTGTTTCTTCATATAGGCCTGTCTTTTCAAGTGATTACATTTATTCATGTACAAAACTTAATATAACTTTTACTTGCTTTTGTTAAAAAGTGGGGGAAGAAGCAGCCCTCTTATCTCTGACCCACTAAGTCACAGATGCTGTTTTTGCTAACAGTGGCTTTGCTGTAGCTTCAAATTGTCCTCAGTAAAAAATGACCAGTGTTAGTCTAAGACATAGGGGAAAACTTTTTTTATTACTATAAATTACTTTGATAAACTGGTTGTCTGTGGTTTTAACCCTGGGGTGTTTCTGCGTGCTCATTTTTTATTAAAACATCTATAAATAAAGGGCTGTTTCTTCATATAGGCCTGTCTTTTCAAGTGATTACATTTATTCATGTACAAAACTTAATATAACTTTTACTTGCTTTTGTTAAAAAGTGGGGGAAGAAGCAGCCCTCTTATCTCTGACCCACTAAGTCACAGATGCTGTTTTTGCTAACAGTGGCTTTGCTGTAGCTTCAAATTGTCCTCAGTAAAAAATGACCAGTGTTAGTCTAAGACATAGGGGAAAACTTTTTTTATTACTATAAATTACTTTGATAAACTGGTTGTCTGTGGTTTTAACCCTGGGGTGTTTCTGCGTGCTCATTTTTTATTAAAACATCTATAAATAAAGGGCTGTTTCTTCATATAGGCCTGTCTTTTCAAGTGATTACATTTATTCATGTACAAAACTTAATATAACTTTTACTTGCTTTTGTTAAAAAGTGGGGGAAGAAGCAGCCCTCTTATCTCTGACCCACTAAGTCACAGATGCTGTTTTTGCTAACAGTGGCTTTGCTGTAGCTTCAAATTGTCCTCAGTAAAAAATGACCAGTGTTAGTCTAAGACATAGGGGAAAACTTTTTTTATTACTATAAATTACTTTGATAAACTGGTTGTCTGTGGTTTTAACCCTGGGGTGTTTCTGCGTGCTCATTTTTTATTAAAACATCTATAAATAAAGGGCTGTTTCTTCATATAGGCCTGTCTTTTCAAGTGATTACATTTATTCATGTACAAAACTTAATATAACTTTTACTTGCTTTTGTTAAAAAGTGGGGGAAGAAGCAGCCCTCTTATCTCTGACCCACTAAGTCACAGATGCTGTTTTTGCTAACAGTGGCTTTGCTGTAGCTTCAAATTGTCCTCAGTAAAAAATGACCAGTGTTAGTCTAAGACATAGGGGAAAACTTTTTTTATTACTATAAATTACTTTGATAAACTGGTTGTCTGTGGTTTTAACCCTGGGGTGTTTCTGCGTGCTCATTTTTTATTAAAACATCTATAAATAAAGGGCTGTTTCTTCATATAGGCCTGTCTTTTCAAGTGATTACATTTATTCATGTACAAAACTTAATATAACTTTTACTTGCTTTTGTTAAAAAGTGGGGGAAGAAGCAGCCCTCTTATCTCTGACCCACTAAGTCACAGATGCTGTTTTTGCTAACAGTGGCTTTGCTGTAGCTTCAAATTGTCCTCAGTAAAAAATGACCAGTGTTAGTCTAAGACATAGGGGAAAACTTTTTTTATTACTATAAATTACTTTGATAAACTGGTTGTCTGTGGTTTTAACCCTGGGGTGTTTCTGCGTGCTCATTTTTTATTAAAACATCTATAAATAAAGGGCTGTTTCTTCATATAGGCCTGTCTTTTCAAGTGATTACATTTATTCATGTACAAAACTTAATATAACTTTTACTTGCTTTTGTTAAAAAGTGGGGGAAGAAGCAGCCCTCTTATCTCTGACCCACTAAGTCACAGATGCTGTTTTTGCTAACAGTGGCTTTGCTGTAGCTTCAAATTGTCCTCAGTAAAAAATGACCAGTGTTAGTCTAAGACATAGGGGAAAACTTTTTTTATTACTATAAATTACTTTGATAAACTGGTTGTCTGTGGTTTTAACCCTGGGGTGTTTCTGCGTGCTCATTTTTTATTAAAACATCTATAAATAAAGGGCTGTTTCTTCATATAGGCCTGTCTTTTCAAGTGATTACATTTATTCATGTACAAAACTTAATATAACTTTTACTTGCTTTTGTTAAAAAGTGGGGGAAGAAGCAGCCCTCTTATCTCTGACCCACTAAGTCACAGATGCTGTTTTTGCTAACAGTGGCTTTGCTGTAGCTTCAAATTGTCCTCAGTAAAAAATGACCAGTGTTAGTCTAAGACATAGGGGAAAACTTTTTTTATTACTATAAATTACTTTGATAAACTGGTTGTCTGTGGTTTTAACCCTGGGGTGTTTCTGCGTGCTCATTTTTTATTAAAACATCTATAAATAAAGGGCTGTTTCTTCATATAGGCCTGTCTTTTCAAGTGATTACATTTATTCATGTACAAAACTTAATATAACTTTTACTTGCTTTTGTTAAAAAGTGGGGGAAGAAGCAGCCCTCTTATCTCTGACCCACTAAGTCACAGATGCTGTTTTTGCTAACAGTGGCTTTGCTGTAGCTTCAAATTGTCCTCAGTAAAAAATGACCAGTGTTAGTCTAAGACATAGGGGAAAACTTTTTTTATTACTATAAATTACTTTGATAAACTGGTTGTCTGTGGTTTTAACCCTGGGGTGTTTCTGCGTGCTCATTTTTTATTAAAACATCTATAAATAAAGGGCTGTTTCTTCATATAGGCCTGTCTTTTCAAGTGATTACATTTATTCATGTACAAAACTTAATATAACTTTTACTTGCTTTTGTTAAAAAGTGGGGGAAGAAGCAGCCCTCTTATCTCTGACCCACTAAGTCACAGATGCTGTTTTTGCTAACAGTGGCTTTGCTGTAGCTTCAAATTGTCCTCAGTAAAAAATGACCAGTGTTAGTCTAAGACATAGGGGAAAACTTTTTTTATTACTATAAATTACTTTGATAAACTGGTTGTCTGTGGTTTTAACCCTGGGGTGTTTCTGCGTGCTCATTTTTTATTAAAACATCTATAAATAAAGGGCTGTTTCTTCATATAGGCCTGTCTTTTCAAGTGATTACATTTATTCATGTACAAAACTTAATATAACTTTTACTTGCTTTTGTTAAAAAGTGGGGGAAGAAGCAGCCCTCTTATCTCTGACCCACTAAGTCACAGATGCTGTTTTTGCTAACAGTGGCTTTGCTGTAGCTTCAAATTGTCCTCAGTAAAAAATGACCAGTGTTAGTCTAAGACATAGGGGAAAACTTTTTTTATTACTATAAATTACTTTGATAAACTGGTTGTCTGTGGTTTTAACCCTGGGGTGTTTCTGCGTGCTCATTTTTTATTAAAACATCTATAAATAAAGGGCTGTTTCTTCATATAGGCCTGTCTTTTCAAGTGATTACATTTATTCATGTACAAAACTTAATATAACTTTTACTTGCTTTTGTTAAAAAGTGGGGGAAGAAGCAGCCCTCTTATCTCTGACCCACTAAGTCACAGATGCTGTTTTTGCTAACAGTGGCTTTGCTGTAGCTTCAAATTGTCCTCAGTAAAAAATGACCAGTGTTAGTCTAAGACATAGGGGAAAACTTTTTTTATTACTATAAATTACTTTGATAAACTGGTTGTCTGTGGTTTTAACCCTGGGGTGTTTCTGCGTGCTCATTTTTTATTAAAACATCTATAAATAAAGGGCTGTTTCTTCATATAGGCCTGTCTTTTCAAGTGATTACATTTATTCATGTACAAAACTTAATATAACTTTTACTTGCTTTTGTTAAAAAGTGGGGGAAGAAGCAGCCCTCTTATCTCTGACCCACTAAGTCACAGATGCTGTTTTTGCTAACAGTGGCTTTGCTGTAGCTTCAAATTGTCCTCAGTAAAAAATGACCAGTGTTAGTCTAAGACATAGGGGAAAACTTTTTTTATTACTATAAATTACTTTGATAAACTGGTTGTCTGTGGTTTTAACCCTGGGGTGTTTCTGCGTGCTCATTTTTTATTAAAACATCTATAAATAAAGGGCTGTTTCTTCATATAGGCCTGTCTTTTCAAGTGATTACATTTATTCATGTACAAAACTTAATATAACTTTTACTTGCTTTTGTTAAAAAGTGGGGGAAGAAGCAGCCCTCTTATCTCTGACCCACTAAGTCACAGATGCTGTTTTTGCTAACAGTGGCTTTGCTGTAGCTTCAAATTGTCCTCAGTAAAAAATGACCAGTGTTAGTCTAAGACATAGGGGAAAACTTTTTTTATTACTATAAATTACTTTGATAAACTGGTTGTCTGTGGTTTTAACCCTGGGGTGTTTCTGCGTGCTCATTTTTTATTAAAACATCTATAAATAAAGGGCTGTTTCTTCATATAGGCCTGTCTTTTCAAGTGATTACATTTATTCATGTACAAAACTTAATATAACTTTTACTTGCTTTTGTTAAAAAGTGGGGGAAGAAGCAGCCCTCTTATCTCTGACCCACTAAGTCACAGATGCTGTTTTTGCTAACAGTGGCTTTGCTGTAGCTTCAAATTGTCCTCAGTAAAAAATGACCAGTGTTAGTCTAAGACATAGGGGAAAACTTTTTTTATTACTATAAATTACTTTGATAAACTGGTTGTCTGTGGTTTTAACCCTGGGGTGTTTCTGCGTGCTCATTTTTTATTAAAACATCTATAAATAAAGGGCTGTTTCTTCATATAGGCCTGTCTTTTCAAGTGATTACATTTATTCATGTACAAAACTTAATATAACTTTTACTTGCTTTTGTTAAAAAGTGGGGGAAGAAGCAGCCCTCTTATCTCTGACCCACTAAGTCACAGATGCTGTTTTTGCTAACAGTGGCTTTGCTGTAGCTTCAAATTGTCCTCAGTAAAAAATGACCAGTGTTAGTCTAAGACATAGGGGAAAACTTTTTTTATTACTATAAATTACTTTGATAAACTGGTTGTCTGTGGTTTTAACCCTGGGGTGTTTCTGCGTGCTCATTTTTTATTAAAACATCTATAAATAAAGGGCTGTTTCTTCATATAGGCCTGTCTTTTCAAGTGATTACATTTATTCATGTACAAAACTTAATATAACTTTTACTTGCTTTTGTTAAAAAGTGGGGGAAGAAGCAGCCCTCTTATCTCTGACCCACTAAGTCACAGATGCTGTTTTTGCTAACAGTGGCTTTGCTGTAGCTTCAAATTGTCCTCAGTAAAAAATGACCAGTGTTAGTCTAAGACATAGGGGAAAACTTTTTTTATTACTATAAATTACTTTGATAAACTGGTTGTCTGTGGTTTTAACCCTGGGGTGTTTCTGCGTGCTCATTTTTTATTAAAACATCTATAAATAAAGGGCTGTTTCTTCATATAGGCCTGTCTTTTCAAGTGATTACATTTATTCATGTACAAAACTTAATATAACTTTTACTTGCTTTTGTTAAAAAGTGGGGGAAGAAGCAGCCCTCTTATCTCTGACCCACTAAGTCACAGATGCTGTTTTTGCTAACAGTGGCTTTGCTGTAGCTTCAAATTGTCCTCAGTAAAAAATGACCAGTGTTAGTCTAAGACATAGGGGAAAACTTTTTTTATTACTATAAATTACTTTGATAAACTGGTTGTCTGTGGTTTTAACCCTGGGGTGTTTCTGCGTGCTCATTTTTTATTAAAACATCTATAAATAAAGGGCTGTTTCTTCATATAGGCCTGTCTTTTCAAGTGATTACATTTATTCATGTACAAAACTTAATATAACTTTTACTTGCTTTTGTTAAAAAGTGGGGGAAGAAGCAGCCCTCTTATCTCTGACCCACTAAGTCACAGATGCTGTTTTTGCTAACAGTGGCTTTGCTGTAGCTTCAAATTGTCCTCAGTAAAAAATGACCAGTGTTAGTCTAAGACATAGGGGAAAACTTTTTTTATTACTATAAATTACTTTGATAAACTGGTTGTCTGTGGTTTTAACCCTGGGGTGTTTCTGCGTGCTCATTTTTTATTAAAACATCTATAAATAAAGGGCTGTTTCTTCATATAGGCCTGTCTTTTCAAGTGATTACATTTATTCATGTACAAAACTTAATATAACTTTTACTTGCTTTTGTTAAAAAGTGGGGGAAGAAGCAGCCCTCTTATCTCTGACCCACTAAGTCACAGATGCTGTTTTTGCTAACAGTGGCTTTGCTGTAGCTTCAAATTGTCCTCAGTAAAAAATGACCAGTGTTAGTCTAAGACATAGGGGAAAACTTTTTTTATTACTATAAATTACTTTGATAAACTGGTTGTCTGTGGTTTTAACCCTGGGGTGTTTCTGCGTGCTCATTTTTTATTAAAACATCTATAAATAAAGGGCTGTTTCTTCATATAGGCCTGTCTTTTCAAGTGATTACATTTATTCATGTACAAAACTTAATATAACTTTTACTTGCTTTTGTTAAAAAGTGGGGGAAGAAGCAGCCCTCTTATCTCTGACCCACTAAGTCACAGATGCTGTTTTTGCTAACAGTGGCTTTGCTGTAGCTTCAAATTGTCCTCAGTAAAAAATGACCAGTGTTAGTCTAAGACATAGGGGAAAACTTTTTTTATTACTATAAATTACTTTGATAAACTGGTTGTCTGTGGTTTTAACCCTGGGGTGTTTCTGCGTGCTCATTTTTTATTAAAACATCTATAAATAAAGGGCTGTTTCTTCATATAGGCCTGTCTTTTCAAGTGATTACATTTATTCATGTACAAAACTTAATATAACTTTTACTTGCTTTTGTTAAAAAGTGGGGGAAGAAGCAGCCCTCTTATCTCTGACCCACTAAGTCACAGATGCTGTTTTTGCTAACAGTGGCTTTGCTGTAGCTTCAAATTGTCCTCAGTAAAAAATGACCAGTGTTAGTCTAAGACATAGGGGAAAACTTTTTTTATTACTATAAATTACTTTGATAAACTGGTTGTCTGTGGTTTTAACCCTGGGGTGTTTCTGCGTGCTCATTTTTTATTAAAACATCTATAAATAAAGGGCTGTTTCTTCATATAGGCCTGTCTTTTCAAGTGATTACATTTATTCATGTACAAAACTTAATATAACTTTTACTTGCTTTTGTTAAAAAGTGGGGGAAGAAGCAGCCCTCTTATCTCTGACCCACTAAGTCACAGATGCTGTTTTTGCTAACAGTGGCTTTGCTGTAGCTTCAAATTGTCCTCAGTAAAAAATGACCAGTGTTAGTCTAAGACATAGGGGAAAACTTTTTTTATTACTATAAATTACTTTGATAAACTGGTTGTCTGTGGTTTTAACCCTGGGGTGTTTCTGCGTGCTCATTTTTTATTAAAACATCTATAAATAAAGGGCTGTTTCTTCATATAGGCCTGTCTTTTCAAGTGATTACATTTATTCATGTACAAAACTTAATATAACTTTTACTTGCTTTTGTTAAAAAGTGGGGGAAGAAGCAGCCCTCTTATCTCTGACCCACTAAGTCACAGATGCTGTTTTTGCTAACAGTGGCTTTGCTGTAGCTTCAAATTGTCCTCAGTAAAAAATGACCAGTGTTAGTCTAAGACATAGGGGAAAACTTTTTTTATTACTATAAATTACTTTGATAAACTGGTTGTCTGTGGTTTTAACCCTGGGGTGTTTCTGCGTGCTCATTTTTTATTAAAACATCTATAAATAAAGGGCTGTTTCTTCATATAGGCCTGTCTTTTCAAGTGATTACATTTATTCATGTACAAAACTTAATATAACTTTTACTTGCTTTTGTTAAAAAGTGGGGGAAGAAGCAGCCCTCTTATCTCTGACCCACTAAGTCACAGATGCTGTTTTTGCTAACAGTGGCTTTGCTGTAGCTTCAAATTGTCCTCAGTAAAAAATGACCAGTGTTAGTCTAAGACATAGGGGAAAACTTTTTTTATTACTATAAATTACTTTGATAAACTGGTTGTCTGTGGTTTTAACCCTGGGGTGTTTCTGCGTGCTCATTTTTTATTAAAACATCTATAAATAAAGGGCTGTTTCTTCATATAGGCCTGTCTTTTCAAGTGATTACATTTATTCATGTACAAAACTTAATATAACTTTTACTTGCTTTTGTTAAAAAGTGGGGGAAGAAGCAGCCCTCTTATCTCTGACCCACTAAGTCACAGATGCTGTTTTTGCTAACAGTGGCTTTGCTGTAGCTTCAAATTGTCCTCAGTAAAAAATGACCAGTGTTAGTCTAAGACATAGGGGAAAACTTTTTTTATTACTATAAATTACTTTGATAAACTGGTTGTCTGTGGTTTTAACCCTGGGGTGTTTCTGCGTGCTCATTTTTTATTAAAACATCTATAAATAAAGGGCTGTTTCTTCATATAGGCCTGTCTTTTCAAGTGATTACATTTATTCATGTACAAAACTTAATATAACTTTTACTTGCTTTTGTTAAAAAGTGGGGGAAGAAGCAGCCCTCTTATCTCTGACCCACTAAGTCACAGATGCTGTTTTTGCTAACAGTGGCTTTGCTGTAGCTTCAAATTGTCCTCAGTAAAAAATGACCAGTGTTAGTCTAAGACATAGGGGAAAACTTTTTTTATTACTATAAATTACTTTGATAAACTGGTTGTCTGTGGTTTTAACCCTGGGGTGTTTCTGCGTGCTCATTTTTTATTAAAACATCTATAAATAAAGGGCTGTTTCTTCATATAGGCCTGTCTTTTCAAGTGATTACATTTATTCATGTACAAAACTTAATATAACTTTTACTTGCTTTTGTTAAAAAGTGGGGGAAGAAGCAGCCCTCTTATCTCTGACCCACTAAGTCACAGATGCTGTTTTTGCTAACAGTGGCTTTGCTGTAGCTTCAAATTGTCCTCAGTAAAAAATGACCAGTGTTAGTCTAAGACATAGGGGAAAACTTTTTTTATTACTATAAATTACTTTGATAAACTGGTTGTCTGTGGTTTTAACCCTGGGGTGTTTCTGCGTGCTCATTTTTTATTAAAACATCTATAAATAAAGGGCTGTTTCTTCATATAGGCCTGTCTTTTCAAGTGATTACATTTATTCATGTACAAAACTTAATATAACTTTTACTTGCTTTTGTTAAAAAGTGGGGGAAGAAGCAGCCCTCTTATCTCTGACCCACTAAGTCACAGATGCTGTTTTTGCTAACAGTGGCTTTGCTGTAGCTTCAAATTGTCCTCAGTAAAAAATGACCAGTGTTAGTCTAAGACATAGGGGAAAACTTTTTTTATTACTATAAATTACTTTGATAAACTGGTTGTCTGTGGTTTTAACCCTGGGGTGTTTCTGCGTGCTCATTTTTTATTAAAACATCTATAAATAAAGGGCTGTTTCTTCATATAGGCCTGTCTTTTCAAGTGATTACATTTATTCATGTACAAAACTTAATATAACTTTTACTTGCTTTTGTTAAAAAGTGGGGGAAGAAGCAGCCCTCTTATCTCTGACCCACTAAGTCACAGATGCTGTTTTTGCTAACAGTGGCTTTGCTGTAGCTTCAAATTGTCCTCAGTAAAAAATGACCAGTGTTAGTCTAAGACATAGGGGAAAACTTTTTTTATTACTATAAATTACTTTGATAAACTGGTTGTCTGTGGTTTTAACCCTGGGGTGTTTCTGCGTGCTCATTTTTTATTAAAACATCTATAAATAAAGGGCTGTTTCTTCATATAGGCCTGTCTTTTCAAGTGATTACATTTATTCATGTACAAAACTTAATATAACTTTTACTTGCTTTTGTTAAAAAGTGGGGGAAGAAGCAGCCCTCTTATCTCTGACCCACTAAGTCACAGATGCTGTTTTTGCTAACAGTGGCTTTGCTGTAGCTTCAAATTGTCCTCAGTAAAAAATGACCAGTGTTAGTCTAAGACATAGGGGAAAACTTTTTTTATTACTATAAATTACTTTGATAAACTGGTTGTCTGTGGTTTTAACCCTGGGGTGTTTCTGCGTGCTCATTTTTTATTAAAACATCTATAAATAAAGGGCTGTTTCTTCATATAGGCCTGTCTTTTCAAGTGATTACATTTATTCATGTACAAAACTTAATATAACTTTTACTTGCTTTTGTTAAAAAGTGGGGGAAGAAGCAGCCCTCTTATCTCTGACCCACTAAGTCACAGATGCTGTTTTTGCTAACAGTGGCTTTGCTGTAGCTTCAAATTGTCCTCAGTAAAAAATGACCAGTGTTAGTCTAAGACATAGGGGAAAACTTTTTTTATTACTATAAATTACTTTGATAAACTGGTTGTCTGTGGTTTTAACCCTGGGGTGTTTCTGCGTGCTCATTTTTTATTAAAACATCTATAAATAAAGGGCTGTTTCTTCATATAGGCCTGTCTTTTCAAGTGATTACATTTATTCATGTACAAAACTTAATATAACTTTTACTTGCTTTTGTTAAAAAGTGGGGGAAGAAGCAGCCCTCTTATCTCTGACCCACTAAGTCACAGATGCTGTTTTTGCTAACAGTGGCTTTGCTGTAGCTTCAAATTGTCCTCAGTAAAAAATGACCAGTGTTAGTCTAAGACATAGGGGAAAACTTTTTTTATTACTATAAATTACTTTGATAAACTGGTTGTCTGTGGTTTTAACCCTGGGGTGTTTCTGCGTGCTCATTTTTTATTAAAACATCTATAAATAAAGGGCTGTTTCTTCATATAGGCCTGTCTTTTCAAGTGATTACATTTATTCATGTACAAAACTTAATATAACTTTTACTTGCTTTTGTTAAAAAGTGGGGGAAGAAGCAGCCCTCTTATCTCTGACCCACTAAGTCACAGATGCTGTTTTTGCTAACAGTGGCTTTGCTGTAGCTTCAAATTGTCCTCAGTAAAAAATGACCAGTGTTAGTCTAAGACATAGGGGAAAACTTTTTTTATTACTATAAATTACTTTGATAAACTGGTTGTCTGTGGTTTTAACCCTGGGGTGTTTCTGCGTGCTCATTTTTTATTAAAACATCTATAAATAAAGGGCTGTTTCTTCATATAGGCCTGTCTTTTCAAGTGATTACATTTATTCATGTACAAAACTTAATATAACTTTTACTTGCTTTTGTTAAAAAGTGGGGGAAGAAGCAGCCCTCTTATCTCTGACCCACTAAGTCACAGATGCTGTTTTTGCTAACAGTGGCTTTGCTGTAGCTTCAAATTGTCCTCAGTAAAAAATGACCAGTGTTAGTCTAAGACATAGGGGAAAACTTTTTTTATTACTATAAATTACTTTGATAAACTGGTTGTCTGTGGTTTTAACCCTGGGGTGTTTCTGCGTGCTCATTTTTTATTAAAACATCTATAAATAAAGGGCTGTTTCTTCATATAGGCCTGTCTTTTCAAGTGATTACATTTATTCATGTACAAAACTTAATATAACTTTTACTTGCTTTTGTTAAAAAGTGGGGGAAGAAGCAGCCCTCTTATCTCTGACCCACTAAGTCACAGATGCTGTTTTTGCTAACAGTGGCTTTGCTGTAGCTTCAAATTGTCCTCAGTAAAAAATGACCAGTGTTAGTCTAAGACATAGGGGAAAACTTTTTTTATTACTATAAATTACTTTGATAAACTGGTTGTCTGTGGTTTTAACCCTGGGGTGTTTCTGCGTGCTCATTTTTTATTAAAACATCTATAAATAAAGGGCTGTTTCTTCATATAGGCCTGTCTTTTCAAGTGATTACATTTATTCATGTACAAAACTTAATATAACTTTTACTTGCTTTTGTTAAAAAGTGGGGGAAGAAGCAGCCCTCTTATCTCTGACCCACTAAGTCACAGATGCTGTTTTTGCTAACAGTGGCTTTGCTGTAGCTTCAAATTGTCCTCAGTAAAAAATGACCAGTGTTAGTCTAAGACATAGGGGAAAACTTTTTTTATTACTATAAATTACTTTGATAAACTGGTTGTCTGTGGTTTTAACCCTGGGGTGTTTCTGCGTGCTCATTTTTTATTAAAACATCTATAAATAAAGGGCTGTTTCTTCATATAGGCCTGTCTTTTCAAGTGATTACATTTATTCATGTACAAAACTTAATATAACTTTTACTTGCTTTTGTTAAAAAGTGGGGGAAGAAGCAGCCCTCTTATCTCTGACCCACTAAGTCACAGATGCTGTTTTTGCTAACAGTGGCTTTGCTGTAGCTTCAAATTGTCCTCAGTAAAAAATGACCAGTGTTAGTCTAAGACATAGGGGAAAACTTTTTTTATTACTATAAATTACTTTGATAAACTGGTTGTCTGTGGTTTTAACCCTGGGGTGTTTCTGCGTGCTCATTTTTTATTAAAACATCTATAAATAAAGGGCTGTTTCTTCATATAGGCCTGTCTTTTCAAGTGATTACATTTATTCATGTACAAAACTTAATATAACTTTTACTTGCTTTTGTTAAAAAGTGGGGGAAGAAGCAGCCCTCTTATCTCTGACCCACTAAGTCACAGATGCTGTTTTTGCTAACAGTGGCTTTGCTGTAGCTTCAAATTGTCCTCAGTAAAAAATGACCAGTGTTAGTCTAAGACATAGGGGAAAACTTTTTTTATTACTATAAATTACTTTGATAAACTGGTTGTCTGTGGTTTTAACCCTGGGGTGTTTCTGCGTGCTCATTTTTTATTAAAACATCTATAAATAAAGGGCTGTTTCTTCATATAGGCCTGTCTTTTCAAGTGATTACATTTATTCATGTACAAAACTTAATATAACTTTTACTTGCTTTTGTTAAAAAGTGGGGGAAGAAGCAGCCCTCTTATCTCTGACCCACTAAGTCACAGATGCTGTTTTTGCTAACAGTGGCTTTGCTGTAGCTTCAAATTGTCCTCAGTAAAAAATGACCAGTGTTAGTCTAAGACATAGGGGAAAACTTTTTTTATTACTATAAATTACTTTGATAAACTGGTTGTCTGTGGTTTTAACCCTGGGGTGTTTCTGCGTGCTCATTTTTTATTAAAACATCTATAAATAAAGGGCTGTTTCTTCATATAGGCCTGTCTTTTCAAGTGATTACATTTATTCATGTACAAAACTTAATATAACTTTTACTTGCTTTTGTTAAAAAGTGGGGGAAGAAGCAGCCCTCTTATCTCTGACCCACTAAGTCACAGATGCTGTTTTTGCTAACAGTGGCTTTGCTGTAGCTTCAAATTGTCCTCAGTAAAAAATGACCAGTGTTAGTCTAAGACATAGGGGAAAACTTTTTTTATTACTATAAATTACTTTGATAAACTGGTTGTCTGTGGTTTTAACCCTGGGGTGTTTCTGCGTGCTCATTTTTTATTAAAACATCTATAAATAAAGGGCTGTTTCTTCATATAGGCCTGTCTTTTCAAGTGATTACATTTATTCATGTACAAAACTTAATATAACTTTTACTTGCTTTTGTTAAAAAGTGGGGGAAGAAGCAGCCCTCTTATCTCTGACCCACTAAGTCACAGATGCTGTTTTTGCTAACAGTGGCTTTGCTGTAGCTTCAAATTGTCCTCAGTAAAAAATGACCAGTGTTAGTCTAAGACATAGGGGAAAACTTTTTTTATTACTATAAATTACTTTGATAAACTGGTTGTCTGTGGTTTTAACCCTGGGGTGTTTCTGCGTGCTCATTTTTTATTAAAACATCTATAAATAAAGGGCTGTTTCTTCATATAGGCCTGTCTTTTCAAGTGATTACATTTATTCATGTACAAAACTTAATATAACTTTTACTTGCTTTTGTTAAAAAGTGGGGGAAGAAGCAGCCCTCTTATCTCTGACCCACTAAGTCACAGATGCTGTTTTTGCTAACAGTGGCTTTGCTGTAGCTTCAAATTGTCCTCAGTAAAAAATGACCAGTGTTAGTCTAAGACATAGGGGAAAACTTTTTTTATTACTATAAATTACTTTGATAAACTGGTTGTCTGTGGTTTTAACCCTGGGGTGTTTCTGCGTGCTCATTTTTTATTAAAACATCTATAAATAAAGGGCTGTTTCTTCATATAGGCCTGTCTTTTCAAGTGATTACATTTATTCATGTACAAAACTTAATATAACTTTTACTTGCTTTTGTTAAAAAGTGGGGGAAGAAGCAGCCCTCTTATCTCTGACCCACTAAGTCACAGATGCTGTTTTTGCTAACAGTGGCTTTGCTGTAGCTTCAAATTGTCCTCAGTAAAAAATGACCAGTGTTAGTCTAAGACATAGGGGAAAAACTTTTAAAAACTGTTTGTTACTAAGGGTTCATGGTTTTAACCTTTACTAAAGCACCTATGTAAAAGTGCTTCACGGCGGGAAAGATGCTTGGGGTCTGTTTTTTTAGATAAGAATAAGGCAATTAAAGGAGGGTCTAGCTGGGCAGTTATCCTGCTCCTAGGAAAAAAGGGTAGGCTGATTGGAAGAGGCAGCCACAGCTGGCCCTGATAAAAGGGCTGTGAGCCAGGAGACCGGGAGTCTCACTCCAGCTGGGAGTGGGAAGGACCTGGCTGCCTGGGAGCGCAGGGCACCTGAAGCAGAGCAGTGCTGGGGAAGGGCGAGAGGAGCTGGGGAGCTCCAGCCTGACAACTCCCCAGGCTGAGGCCTGGTAAAGGCCTAAGGAGGTACTGGGCTGGGAGGTGCAGCCTGGGGATGGGCAGAGGCAGCAGGTCCGACCCCCTTGCCAGTGATGAGTGGCCGTGACAGACTGCGTCTGCCCAGAGAACAGGGGCAAGATGACGACTGGCAGTAGCCCCTGAGGCAAGGTGGGCATAGGGGGAGGGGGTTCTGCTGGGAAGGGAGACCCAGAGTGTGGGCAGCACCCCAAGGAAAGGGGCACTGGGTCTGGGAAGGACATGGGGCCTGAGGCAGGAGAGACAGCGGCCAGCAGGACCCCTGGTTCAGGGCCTGTTGGAAGCTGCAACCTTCTAATTTCTTATTGGACATTTGTCAAAGGGGTGCTCAGATTTCTGGTCTTAGTTTCTCTGCTCCATCTGTTGGTAGCCAGTAGGTGCTGCTGGTGTGTAACACATTCCTTTTACTGGAGATTTGTATGTTTGATTCATTTCAAGGGTTGTGTTTCTCTGTTAACCCTTACTGCTAATTGGAATTCCTCCCTCTTAACACAACTTGTTTCATATTTCGGAGTCATACTGTGTTACGTGCTTGTAGCTTTCCGTATAGGTGTCCGTAGTCTGTACATGCTGTGACCACATCTAACACCTTTCATCAGTGGTGAGCTGGAGCCGGTTCGCAGGAACCAGTTGTTAAATGTAGAAGCCCTTTTAGAACCGGTTGCTCCCCTGCTCCCTCGGCCCCAGCTCACCTCTGCTTCCTCGGCTCCTCCCCTGAACGCTCTGACCCCCTTCCCATCCCCTGCTTCCCGTGAATCAGATGTTCGCCCGCGAGGGTTCAGAAACAAGCGCAGGGTAAGCTGGGGCCGGGGGGGGCGTGAGGAGGGCTCCAGGGAGGCCTGGCCCAGCCCAGAGACTTCGGCCCGGCCCTGGCCCCGGCCAAGCGGCCCTGGCCCAGCCTCCAGTGCGGTAAGGGGGCAGGGAGCAGGGGTTGGAAGAGGGCAGGGGAGTTCGGGGGTTGGGGCAGTCAGAGGGCAGGGAACAGGGGGATTGAATGGGGGCAGGGATCCCAGGGGGGGCAGTCAGGAAGGAGCAGGGGTTGGATGGGGGGGCAGTCAGGAGACAGGGAGAAAGGGGTGGTTGGATGGGGCAGAGGTCCCGGGGGGCCATCAGGAATGAGAGGAGGGGTTGGATGGGGCGGCAGGGGGCAGTCAGGGGACAGGGAAGGGGTCCCGGGGGGGCATCAAGGAACGTGGGGGGTTGGATGGGGCAGGAGTCCTGAGGGGTGGGGGGGCCATGACCCCCTCGTGGGGTGAGGAGGAGGGAACCGGTTGTTAATTTTTTGGCAGCTCATCACTGCCTTTCATCTCACAGCTTTTAGGGCTGTGAACAGGACCAGAACAGGCAGTGGTGCAAGTAAAAATCATTTTTTGCTGGTACTGCACTCATGAGAGGGACATGAGGGGGCACCTGATCTCCCCACATGACCCTTCATGTGACTCCTCCCTGCCCCAGCCCGGGGCCCTCACGCTCTCCCCGTCCCCTCCAACACCCCCTTTGTATATACAAACATCAACGTGTTTAACTACTCACTTCCCCCCTCATATGTAGTATTCAGTCTGTTTATGTGGAATGTGGGAGTTGGGTGAGGAGCCATTTCAGCATATGTATGACTTATTAAAAGTCAAATTTTAAGTAGAACTGTATCCTTAACTAACTATTGTCCCTACCATTGTATTTCAATGGGGGATTCAACTTCCTTTACAGGAACAGACTCCTGAAACTCTTACCAGCCCACAGAAGTGGTCCATAGTCATGCAAATAGTCTCACTGTCTTCAATGGGATTGATCAAATGATTAAGGGTTTACAGGATTAGGTTCCAAGTTTGTAAATTGTTCTGGACAAAACTGATGCCTGAGCTGTCAGATCAGAAGGAGCTTCATTCGAATAAAGAGGGGCAGACGTGTGATAACTTAGCGCCATTGCTAAGATGAGGAACATATTGTCAGCAAAGTTCTTGGCAGATTCCTGAGGCAGCTGGTTTAAGGCCGTCAGTGTCCGGCATTATAATCTTCACTTCTAGTTCTCTGACCCACAAAGCTGGAAAATGAGGCATTTGTTTTCTTTGTTTTGCTGCTCCAGTTCCAGTTAACAAACTGCATGTTAGACTAGTTTGGCTGCAAAGAAGAATTCTTTGTATGCTGGGGCCAACACCTGATTCCCGTCAGGCTGCAGAACTGAGCTGACATCAGAATCCAAACATCCTCTGGCCAGTGCAAGCAGAGGCATTCCTCTAATGATCTGAACTTGATGTGATGCAGTATGGACGTCATGGATAATTCAGACCAATGGGGAGAAACAGAATCAAAAACACTGTTTAAACACCTTCCATCCCCCCACTCTCCCCTCTTGAGGACTCCTGACCAACTTAACAGCACAATACAGATGCTAACAGCCTTTGTTTAAGTTTGTTAGCATATGTATTGTGCCGTTAAAGCCAGTCAAAGAATGAATGCCCTCCCTAACAGCGTTCTGCTCCTTTAAGGAGCAGCGTGCAGCCCGAGGATGGTGGTGGGGGGGGGGGGGGGGGGCTAGTTCCAAGTCTTTCCGGTACGCTGTACCCGCTAAAATCTCTTGCCGGTACTGCATACTGGAGGGTCCTGCCCTACTTGCACTCCTGCCCTTGGGTCAAGCTCTGTCTGTCTCACCATCTGATCTTGTAGGTCAGACTCCAGGTGAGAACTGGACTCCTCCCAGCTGCCAGCTCTGATCTCCCATCTCCCAGTCCTTTGTTCTCCGGCTGGGGAATGGTGTTCAGCCTCCCTGCTGAGAGGTGGGAAATCCCGATCCCTCTGGGGCCTTGGTCACAGGGAGTCAATGTCTGGGTGACTGGAGTTGCCACTGTTTTCTCAAATGCTCTACTGATGTGGGGACCAAGGCCCACACAGCTCGATGACACACACACCTGTCTCTCTTAGCCCGCCCTAAAGCAAACAGCCCTTTTCCACCCACTTGGCAACAATGCAGCACACAGGGGAAACTGAGGCACACAGGAGTCTCAAAAATATTACAGAAAATTCCAATTTCCTCACACCGTTCCTCTCCAGGAAGGAACAGGAAACCCTGGTGCTCCTGAAGGGAGAGGGGCCCTGCTGCAGGTCCTGCCTCATTGTGGGGGAGAATGGCGGGACCAGGGGGAGAGGAGAGGGCCATGGGGCAGGGCTGCATAGGTAGAGCCCCATGGACCTCTGCATCAAGGTGCACCTAGGCCCTGGTCTTGCTGGCTGTCTGGGTTGGGCCAAGGGTGAGACGGCGTTTGCTGTGGAGAGCAGGCGTCGATTGTGAGCCCATTGCGCTGTGACCGTAGTATAAATGACAGCGCTTTCTCCTTCCTCCTACAAACAGGTCAGATCTTACAGAGCAAGCCTTGCTGCACAGCCAGGGAGAGCTGCCAGGGAGCAACGGAGAGACGCCGTTCAATGTGGCTGAGATGCCGCCCTGCCACAGAGAGCAATCGCCTTGCATGGCAGAGATGCCTGGAGAAATGCCACCCAGCAACGCTGAGATGGAGCCCTGTCTGGTTGAGATGCCACCCTGCCATGGAGAGCCGGGGGGCAGCCTTGGAGAGCTGCTGCCCTGCGTGGTCGAGATGCTGCCCAGCAAGGCTGAGATGCCTGAGGAGCAACCGAGGCTTGTGTCCCGAGGGAAATGCCTAGTCCATAACTGGCAGGAAGAGGTAATTCCCCCATCTGTTTGCAGCAAAGCGGCTGCCTGCTGGTATTCACACAGCAGCACAGACAATGTCACATTGATGCAAAGCACGGTGACGTCCCTACATCACTGCCCCGTGGCCACCAGCCTGGCATCACCCCACTCTGCCAATGGCCCAGGGAGGCCGCTATCCCCCTGCCCCGCACTCTGCATCAGGCCAATGGCCCAGCGAGGCCACTATCTCCCTTCTGCATTCCGCATCAGGGCCCATCTAGCCTGGTACCCACCCCTCACTGTACCGGATCAGAGCAATGCCTAGCGTCTGCCTGAGTCTGTAGGCCCCTGCGGCTGCTGCTGCTGCTCTGGGCTTCCCAAGCAGCAGCAGCAAGGAACTAACGAGACTCTGGTCAGTTTCATGGCTGCTTCGCCATCCCTGTGAGCAGTGGGGGTGCTGTGGAGAGTCCTATGGCAGTGTCTTGTGCTGAATGGTGCCATTCCTGGTGGGAGGTCACATGTATCAGACACCCCCCCCGCCTCCCCCCAGGCAGAGTTTGGTATGACCCACCATCCTGCCTGCTGTAACCTCGCCTCCTCTTCCACTCGGGCACTTCTCTAGGTCCTCACACCCAGGCTAGGTCTATATCTTGCTGATTCTTTCTGCATCATGTCTGGAAGACCCAATCTTTCCTGTCCACCCACACAGTGAAAACTGTCCTCGGGGATCCCAGCGCCTCGCATCCCTCTCTCTGGCCTTGACAGTGCAGCCCTGCCCCACTCGGATCCCTTCGCAATGCTGCTACCCAGGTCATTCTCCTTGCCCTGGCTTTTCCGGCCAACCTAAGCTGCTTGTCTGCACTTGGCCCACATGGCTGATCTCCACCCGACTTAACATCTCATTCATTATTGAAATGTCAGCGCCCCCGCCCTCCCCGGACAGGGCTCTCCCAACCCTGTACACTCAGCACCAGCCAGGATGGGGTTCCCGGGGGGGGGGGGTCCTATCCTCCCAATAGCCCCAGTGCCTGCCAGGATAAAGAGCCACAGGGTGTGTGGGGATTGGGCCTTTCTGTTCAGAGTCTCAAAGGATCTGTCTCTTTCATGCTATGGCAACACTTGTCTGACTCTCCAAGCCAGTCGTGGCTCAGTGAATTGAATTCCAGGGTGGGAGAGTCCAATACCCTGATGCCAGTTTTCCATCATAAATCCTAGACTCCAAGGCTGGAAGGGACCAGTGTGATCATCCAGTCCAACCCCTGCACGGCACAGGGCCTAGGACCGGTCCGACCCCCTGCACGGCACAGGTCCCAGGACCGGTCCGACCCCCTGCACGGCACAGGCCCCAGGACCGGTCCGACCCCTGCACGGCACAGGCCCCAGGACCGGTCCGACCCCTGCACGGCACAGGCCCCAGGACCGGTCCGATCCCTGCACGGCACAGGCCCCAGGACCGGTCCGACCCCTGCACGGCACAGGCCCCAGGACCGGTCCGACCCCCTGCCCGGCACAGGCCCCAGGACCGGTCCGACCCCTGCACGGCACAGGCCCTAGGACCGGTCCGACCCCCTGCACGGCACAGGGCCTAGGACCGGTCCGACCCCCTGCATGGCACAGGGCCTAGGACCGGTCCGACCCCCTGCATGGCACAGGGCCTAGGACCGGTCCGACCCCCTGCATGGCACAGGGCCTAGGACCGGTCCGACCCCCTGCACGGCACAGGCCCTAGGACTCGTCTGACCCCTGCACGGCACAGGGCCCCAGGACCAGTCTGACCTGCTGAATAACAGCGGCTGGAGAACTTCCCTGGATGAATTCCTGTTTGAAGGAGAGCAGCTTTTAGGAAAACATCCTATCTTGAGTTACAAGGGTCAGTGATGGAGCATCCCCCAGGACCCTCAGTAAATGGCTCCAATGGTGAATTCCCCTCCCTGCGAAGCACTTACACCGTAGTTCCTGTCTGAATGTGTCTGGCTTCAACTCCCAGCTGTGGGATCATGTTACACCTTCCTCTGCTAGACTGAAGAGCCACTAGTCAGTATTTGTTCCCCTTGTAGATATGTGCAGACTGTGCCCCGGGGTGCTGGCCTAGGAGGGGTCACCAGGGATCGTCACAGGGGATCTGAGGGAGAGAGAGGAACAGTGGGGTGTGACCCCTGGTGGAGGGGGGATGGGCTGGACTGTTTGCTGCCATCTGCACCTTTTTCCTTCCCCAGGGCCAAGGGCTGGTTTCCCTCTTCCCCTTTTGAGAGTCTCTGAGACAAGTCCTGACACAGCGAGGAAGCCTTGCTTGTCTGGACCTGCAGGAGAAAGTGCCCCGGTCTCAGGCCCTGCTGCTCTCTGGGCTCGTATTGGTGCGAGGCTGTATCCGTGCAGCATGTCTCGCTGTGAGGAGGGGTCTGCAAGGCCCTGGTGCTGTGGCGGCCCCCGCCAAGGGCACAGTCCTGGCATTAGCAGGCATTGGCACAGCAGCTCTGTGGCTCGGAGCTCCTCGGGGATTGGGGGAGCAGAGGAAGCTGGAGAAGGAGCTGGGCTTGGGGTGAGCTGCCCTCAGACCCATCTCCTTGGCAGGCTGCTTCGCTGCAGAGGAGCAGTGCATGCTGGGTACTGCAGTCTCCACAGGCCGCACTGCCCTATAGCCGTCCTCCTTTGGCGTGGGAGGCTGGGGCTGGGGCTGGGGCTGGCTGTGCCCTCCCCACCCTGGACTTCGTGCTGCTGCTGCTTGTTTCCAGAGAGCCACGAACGAGCTGGATCAAGTGCCGAGTCCAGAGCTGGGCAGCGAGGGCTTCTTCTACCGGCACGGGCACCGCGGGCTGCTCACCCTCCAGCTCCTCTCGCAGCTGGCCGACAGCACCACCATGAAGGATTCCTACCGCAGGCCCCGGAGGACCGGGCTGCCTGTGAGAGGTGAGGCCCGGGGCCCTGGAGCAGCTCGGGTGGGGGGCACAGGGATGTGGTTCCATGTGCTCCAGTGTGAAGGTGTTGTAGCACCCTGGGCCACTCGCCTGTCCCTGTGCTCTGGGGCCTGTCTCTGCCCAACTGGCTTCCCAGGGGCCTGCAGGCTCAGTCTCTGTCTGTGGGGATGGGCCCCATCGCCAAGACCCAGTGTGGCTGGGCGGGCCTGGCAGCGCTGGTCTGTGGAAGGGTGAGCGCCCCACCTCCGCCATGGCAGCCCCCATCCCTGTTCCATGGGCAGGGAGCCCATCTGGCTTGGGGGCAGTAACAGCATCAGTCTTAGCTTTCCCTCCAGGCAGCACCCAAGCTTTTTGTAACTGTGTATGCAGGGATCACTTACCCACCACTGGAATGCAGCTGCCTCTGGGGTGGGGCATGCCAGCTGTTTAACAGCCCCACAGCGACACAGCCATTTGGGACAGGAAATGAAGCTGTACCATGGTGTGTGAGGCGGCACAGTGCCCCAGCATCCCGTGGGGGCAGGGGGGTGAGTAGGGATGCAGCAGGACCGGCCTGTGCTCCGTGCTGCTGTAATGCTGTGTGTAATGGCCCCTGCCTCCCTCACGTCTCAGGCTGGCTGATCTGTGACCCCCCTACGCCGCTCCTTGCGGGCTTGTGCTCATGGGCTCTCGGCTGGGCAGCATGGCTCACTCTGGGTCTCAGGCGCCCGGGCTGTATCTGTGGGTCTAGGTCGCTGCCCTTCCCTATCTGGCCATGGTGCTCCCTGCGCCTCGCGGGCTGCCAGCCCGCCCCACGCCGCTGCCTTGGCAGGGGCTCTGAGTCCAGGAGATGCACTACAGTGCCTGCCCCGTCTCTCCCTGCAGGGCAGCGGGAGGCCATGCTGGAGTTAATGCTGTACCAGAAATACAGGTGAGCTGCTGCCCCTTCCCTGCCCACGCTCAGGCTCCCTGCAGGGAGGGCGGGTAGGGCAGTGCTGGGGCTGGCTGTCTATGCTGCAGTGGGAGATGGATCTCCAGCCTGGGTAGCAGCCCTCACCAGGCCGCTCTGAATCACAGTTGGGCATTGCATCTGCGGCAGGGGCTCGGGCTAGCCTCCCGGGCTCTAACCCGCCCGCCCTACCGACCCCGGGGGCCCAGTGTGGGCTCCCCCCGAGTCTCCGCTGGTGCTGCAGCGTCTCCATTGCTGTTCTTAGCGTGCTGGACGGCGTCCGTCCCCCCGGCGGGGAGGCTGGGTGCCAGCTGCGGCGGAGAGTCGAGCGCTGAGCAGCCGGTGCTGGAGAAGAGCCTGTGGAAATGCCCCGATGTGCTGCTTGGCTGCCCTGGCACTGCCAACATTCCTGTGCCTCCTGCCCCCGCTGGGTGCTGCTTGCCCTGGATTCCCGCCCCCAGCCCTGGGTACAGGCCCACGAGATTTCCACAGCTCCAGCACAGTGTCACAGGGCGCCCCATGGGGCTAGGGCACGGGGACATCCTGTGCGGGTCCTGATCACTGAGGTGCTGGGGAGCCAGATTGGGAGCTGGGGGGGGAGGGGTGCATCTGTCTCATGCGCAGTTTTATTCTGCATACCTAGAGCCCCAGCCCGGCGCGGCCCCTCCCGAGGCTGCCCGGCCCAGACGGGTGCTCAGCCTGGAGGGGGGTATGAGACACTTGGGTGGCCCAGGCCCCGCCAGGTGAGCGCTCCGTGTGGCCCAGTGCCGGGTACCTGTCTGGACTGCAGCACCCCCGCGGGGCGGCTGGCGGGCTCACTGAGGTGGGTCACTGCTGCGAAGGGCCTGGGGCCAGTGCCGACTGGTTCCTGGTTCAGCCCTATGGTGATAGGGCAGTGTGGGCCCGGACCCCGAGGTGTGAGTTCAGGGGGGCAGGGCTGGGTCCCTAGGGACAGGGCAGCGTGGGCCCGGACCCCAGAGCTCAGAGGGTCAGGGCTGGGTCCCTAGGGACAGGGCAGCGTGGGCCCGGCCCCGAGCTCAGAGTGCGGGGGGGGGCAGGGCTGGGTCCCTAGGGACAGGGCAGCGTGGGCCCAGACCCCACAGCTCAGAGTTCGGGGGGGCAGGGCTGGCTCCCTAGGGACTGGGCAAGTCCAGCTCAGAGTCAAGTCGAGGCCTGCGGCCTCCTTGTTCCTCGCCTGCACCCTGTGCTGAGCCGCGGGGCTGCGTCATGCTCCAGGCCTGGGGGTTTCCTGTTGCTTTTCCTTCGTGATAGGGCCGGGGGCCCATGTGCTGGCCAGCTTCCCCAGCCCGTGATAAGGGAAGCCATTGTTGTGAGCCTGGGAAAGCAGAGCAGCAGGAGAGATTAGGAGCCCTTCCAAGGAGTCTGGGGGGCAGTGCTCCCCCCAGGCGCAGTGTGAGCAGGCGGGGCTGGGAGCACTGGGGGTACCTGTTCTAGCACATGCCCAGTGGGGAGGGAAATGCCCGGGTGGCCATGGGCCTGGCCTGGGGGATGGCAGCTGGAGGCCGAGGAGGGGCACCGTCTCTGGGTCTGGTGGGGTGTCCCAGCTGGCCCATGGAGCCCCGAAGAGGGACTGTTCTGGGGGGTCACAGGGGGCGGCCAGCGGCTTTGGGTGTCTGACTAATGGGAGCCCTGGGGGCATGGCCCAGGCAGGGCCCGCGTGATGCTGCAGGGGCACTAGCTTGCCGGGACAGAGAGGACGTCGGCTTCGCTCCCCCTGGCCAGCCCCTGGGAGGCTGCAGCCCAGCCTATGTGCCATTCTGCAGCCAGCGCCCGCGTGGGCACCAGGGCACAGCCAAGCCCTGCTCCTGAGCACGTTAACACTCCCCCAGCGCCACCCTTGGGAGGGGGCGGGGCTCTTCACAGACTCCTCCCCTGGGGCGGGGCCAGGGGAGAACTCTGTGCAGGCTCCTCCCCGTGGGGGCGGGGCTCTTTGCAGCTTGGGTCCTGTGTGGTTGCAGAACTTCCCCCCGGGGCCACAGGGGCAGGTGCCTGGGGAGCCGCGACCCCGTCCCTCAGTAACCCCCGAATCTCTCTGCAGGAAGGAGACCCTGACGGAGCTTTACCCTCCCGCCGGGCCCATGGAGTCGCTCTCCACCACCCACCGGCACTACTGCAAGGAGGGCTTCCAGCCCGTACTGCCGCCCCCCAGCAGGGTGAGACCAGGGCCCAGGGCTCTGCCCCAGCAGCCGCCCCCAGCTTCGGTGCTCAGCCTGCAGGGGAGGGAGTGGGGCACAGGGCTGGGTGGGGGAGGAGGAGCCAGGCAGAGGGGTAGCTGGACGGGCACGTGGCCGGGTACATGGCCAGGGCAGGGACCTGTCACCTGCACTCTCCCAGCTGGGGTAATGCGCAGCCTTTCAGCCCCTGCTGGTCCTGGCGCTCGGCATCACAGCCAGCGCTGACGGGGGCTGAACTGCCCACGCTGTAGTGCCCGCCTCGGGGAGGTTGGGGCATGCCGTGGCCAGGAAACTCCCCTGGGGGGTCCTCAGACAGGGCAAGCTGAGCGCCCATCCCAGGAGCTTGGGAAGCCTTGGGGGGTGCAGCTCCCTGCACAGCCGGCGGGCACTCCCTGCTGATGGGAACGCTCTGTGTTTGTGCTTCTCCCAGCCCCACGACTATCGCCTGGAGCAGCCCCACACCTTCTGGCTGGAGAGCGCCCGCCAGCTGCCTGTAAGTACCCCCAGTCCATGCCAGCCAGGCTGCCTGCGGGCAGCGAGCGACTGCCCCCAGCAGTGCAGCCGTTCCCACCTGCCTCCCGCGCACGGCTCCTGACCCAACAGACTGGCAGCCACCCCCGCGGGCAGGGGAGTGGGGTGACGCCTGCTCCTCTCCTCAGCACACCGCTGCCCCGTCCCCCAGCCAGGGGCCTGCCACGTCCGCCACATCCCTGCAGCCGGGGCCCTGCCACGTCCGCCACATCTCCCAGCCAGGGGCCTGCTGCGTCCGCCACATCCCCCCAGCCGGGGCCCTGCCGCGTCCGCCACATCTCCCAGCCAGGGGCCTGCCACGTCCGCCACATCCCCGCAGCTGGGGCCCTGCCACGTCCGCCACATCTCCCAGCCGGGGGCCTGCTGCGTCCGTCACATCCTCCCAGCCGGGGCCCTGCCGCGTCCGCCACATCTCCCAGCCAGGGGCCTGCCACGTCCGCCACATCCC
>NC_048310.1:970867-976431 GCF_013100865.1 Trachemys scripta elegans
CTCCCAGCCGGGGGCCTGCTGCGTCCGTCACATCCCCCCAGCCGGGGCCCTGCCGCGTCCGCCACACCTCCCAGCCAGGGGCCTGCCGCGTCCGCCACATCTCCCAGCCGGGGGCCTGCTGCGTCCGCCACATCCCCCAGCTAGGGCCCTGCCACATCCCTCCAGCCGGGGCCCTGCTACATCCCCCAGCCGGGGCCCTGCTGCCTCTGCCCCGCCCCCAGCTAGGGGCCTGCCACATCCCCCAGCTGAGGCCCCTCCCTGGAAGCCCTGCTCTGTTCACCTGGGACACTGTCCAATTCCTCTTCTTTCAGGGTGTCTCCAACATCCGTACCAGCGACACCCCCTTTAGGAGGAACGCGACCTTCACCACCCCGATCAGCGAGTACCTGGACCAGCCCCTGCCCTACGCCCCAGAGAACTACCCCAAACTCTAGGCCCCGCAGGGCAATAAAGAGTGGACGGGAGCGGCTGGCTGGTGTGACGCTGGGGGCTCCGCGCTGGGCTGGGGGGATGCTGCGTGTGCAGTGGGGGTAGGGCGCACGGCTGGTAGTGCTCAGTGCAGGCGCGGGGTACTCGGGCACGGACTTGGGCCCCCGCCAGCCCTGCCCCCTCCCCAGTGAGCCGAGCTGCAGGCCAGGGAGCCTGGTCAGGGGGCATTGGCCCAGGCAAAGGGCTCCTGTCCCAGCCACTTCCGGCCTGAGGCCAGGGCCTCCCCCGAGCCCCCTCTCTGCCGGAGTCTCATGCAGCTGTTTGGGGCAGTAGCAGGCAGTTCCCCAGGGCGAGGCTGCCCACCCACCGGGGCAGGCGTGGCCCAGTCCAGCCCTGGCGCCATTGGGGCTGGCGGAGGCAGCAGCTGCTGCCATCAGGCCGTGGGGTGGCAGGTTTGCCGAGTTCCTTGCAGCTCTGGGGTTGGTGTAGGCAGCGGCGGCACAGGGTGGGGTACCAGAGCTGCCAGCTAAGCCCTGCCTCCTGTGGGCACAGACAGCACCGGGAGCCTGCACAGGGCTCGCCCATCCTCGCTCTCCTGGCTTCATGGAACGGGGAGCCCGCCCCTGCTGGCCCCCATGGGACGGACCAGATCTGCCAGCTGGGGGGTCTTGCCCACCCCCGTGTCTCAGCCTGCTCACTCCTGCCTCCTGCTGGTGAGCCCAGAAGCTGAACAGGCCTCAGGGGGCCGTATCCTGCTCCCCATGACACCAGTGCAACCCAGTGACAGCATGAGCAGAGCCCTGGCCCTAGACCCCCCCTCCTGCCTTGAAAGGGGGAGCAGCCCCACTCCTGCAGGGATGGGACCGCTCATGGCCCACTGCTCCCCCCATGCTCTCTGGGAAGCGGGGGTGATCTCATTACCGCCAGCCCCTCGGCCAGGCAGAGCCCCCGCCCGCTGCAGAGCTCTGGGCAAAGGTGCCTTCCAGGAAGGGGCTGGCTGAGCAGGAAAGCGCTCCGGCCACCGGCCAAAGCAAACCTGGCGGGGGCAGTGAGCCCTTCCCTGAACGTGCCCCAGGAGACGCAGCGAGGCAGCCTCCCACCCCGCCCCGCGCCCAGGAGCCAGGCGCAGCCCACGGCTGCTGCAGGGCAGTGCCCAGGGCATCACTGCACGCAGGGCCCCCTCCCGTGGCACGGGCACACACTGCAGGAGCCAGTGTTCACAGCAGCCCCTGCAGCAGGTCACCAATTACCTGGCCAGGCAAAGCAACCTGACTGGCCAGGTCTCCCCAGCCCTCCGCTCAGGGTGGCACTAGCTCCCCCCTCCCCCCCAACAGCCGCCCGGGGTCGCACCGCAGCAGCGTCTCTTCCCCTGCCTCCCCGACAGCCACCCGGGGTCGTACCGCGGCAGCGTCTCCCCGCCAGCCCCCAGAGACACACAGGGTCCGGTTCAGAAAGTCTGTATTTCAACACAGTCGTGTGCACGGTTTGATCCCTGTATTTACATCCGGGGGAGGCTGTGGGCACTGCCAGGGTGTGGGTGTTTGCCCAGCCCACTGGGTAGTTACAGGGCAAGGGACGGCGCGAGCAGCTGCATCATGCTCGTGTGAACCAGGCCACAGGACAGTGGGTGAGGAAGCCACCCCCCCAGCTGAGGGCCACCCCTGGCAGCAGCCCCAGCTCGCCCACCTGGGGGAGGGTGCTGAGTACTGGAGAGAAGGCCAAGTGCCATGGGGAGCAGCCAGGCCCCTGGGGGGACGGGCTCAGAGCAGGCTGGGCCCGGGGGTGGCGAGGCTTAGGGGCTCAGAGCCAGCCGAGCCTGGAGAGGGGATCACGGGTTACAGAGACTCAGGACTCCGAGGGCTCGTTCTCAGGCGGTGCCCAGGGCCCCACCAGCCTCTCCCTGGCACAGAGTACAGCCATGCTCCGAGGAGCACTGTGGGGTCGTGCCGGCCCTGCTGGCACCAGTCAGGGCCTGGTTGGCTCCCGCCATCACCACCAGGCCCTCGAGACTCAGCTGGGGTGGGCAGGGCCGGGTGGGCAGCATGGCTCACCGTGCACAGGGCGCCTCGGCTGAGTGCCAGCCCTGCGCGTCTGCCAGCAGAGCAGGGCCCCGCTGCTCGGCCCCGTGGAGCTCGGCTGCTTTGGTCAGGGCCTGCGTGCCGGGCGCTCCCTGCTGTGGCCAGGGAGTGGTGCTCGGAGACGGAGCGCAGCCTCCTGTGCGCGGAGCTCAGCGACAGAGCCCCGCTCAGTGCAGAGCCCGAGTCAGCCCAGGGCCGGCCTCAGATGATGCTGTCGTCTGTCCGCTCGCCCAGCAGCCAGTACGTCCGCATCTTCCCTTTCCCCTGGAAGCCAGAGGGGAGCAGGTCAGGCAAAGGCGACCTATCGCCGCGTCCCTCCCGGCCCAGAGCTGGAGCCAGGCCCCCCCACCGCAGAGCCGGGGCCGCCCATGCCCTGGGAAGGGACGTCGCATCCGAGAGCTCGGCTGTGCCCGTCGTTCCAGGCCGTGCAGTGAGCTGCCGAGGGGTCTCCCGGCTGCCAGGATGTGCCCTCCATGGGCAGAGCTTCTGTGGCGGAAGCTGGCACAGGGGCTGCTGGGCTCTCAGCTGTGCTGGGGCAAGTCTGTGCATTCCCACGGCCCTGGCATCCGGGGCTGCCAGCCCCGCGCCTGGCCCCTCCACCTGCCCCCAGCTCCGTGCTCACCTCCCAGTGCCCCGTCGGTTCTGTACCTCCATCCCCGCTGGGGGCCCAGCCCGCCTGTCCCTGCCCAGGAGCTCTGCCCCCGGCCAGCCAGCCCCAGACTCACCTTCATTTCCACGTCCCCTCGGAGCTCCAGCTCAAAGCAGCCGAACTCATCCAGGACCTCCTTGGTGGTGGACGAGATGTGGATCTTCAGTGCTGGTCAGAGGAGGGGGAGGCGTCACCAGGGGCCAGAACAGGGGGTCTGGAGTTACACCCGCAAACCCAGCGCTTGGATCTGGGCTCGGGGCTACTGGGCAGTGCCCATGGCGCTGCTGCCAACTCACCTTGCCACTGGGCGGTGAGGGCCAGACCCTGACCGCGCCCTGCAGCTGGGCGGGCCCTGGGTGGGGGCTGGGTGAGCTGCCCCACGGGGGAGGAGACTTACCCTGCCCGTTGGACTCCATGCGCGAGGCAGTGTTCACCGTGTCCCCAAACAGGCAGTACCGGGGCATCTTCAGCCCTACAACCCCGGCACAGACAGGACCTGCCGGGGGAGAGAGCCGTCACCTCTGTGCAGGCCCCGGGAACCCCTCCCCTCCCAGGCCAGCACGTCCCCCGAGTCCTGCTGGTGACTCAGAGCATGGTGCCCCCCCGGGCCCACCCGCTGGCTGCAGGAGCCTGGTCTCTCACCGGTGTGGATGCCGATGCGCAGCCGGAGCTGGTCGTTGGGCCGATGACGGATTTTGAAGGTTTTCACGGCCTCCAGCAGCGCCAGCGCCATGCGGACGATCTCGTTGGCGTGCAGTTTCCCGTTCCGCACCGGCAGCCCCGACACCACCATGTAGGCGTCTCCAATCGTCTCCACCTGGGGACCAAGCAGAGTCAAGGACGAGCACCCGCAAACGCATGCCCGGGTCTGCCACCCCAGGGAGTGCAAAGGGGAGAGGCCCCACCCACACTCCCATCCCGCTGAGAGCCAGGCCCCAGGCCCCTTGCCGAGGTGCACCGTCTCAGCTCCCCACGCCCTCTCTGGGGCACGGTTTCCCCCCACCCGCCCAAGTGCCAGGGCTGTGTCCAGGCCCTGCCCTGACAGCGCCATGCGCAGCGGCCGGCCAGTCTCACCTTGTACACATCGAAGTTATCAATGATGGCGTCGAAGCAGGTGTAGAGATCGTTCAGCAGGGTCACCACCTGGGGGCGGGGAGCACAGGTGTGGGCTGGGCGCCCAGTCTCCTTGGCCACTCGCTGCACAGCTGGCACTGCCCTGGGGCGCCCAGCCACACCCACACCGCGGGCCACGGTCCCCTACGCACGGGCCAGCCCATGCTCAGAGCCCCAGGAACTGGGCTGCCAGGGGGAGAGGAGGGCTGCTTACTGGCTGCTTTCCTACAGATCCTCCCCCGCAGGGGTCCCTCTGGCTCCTTGCAGGGGCACCGCTCTCCCCCCACCTAGGTGACTTGCATGGGGGGCTCTTGCCCCCCAGTTACCTGCACAGGTGTGTTCTCTCCCCGCTTACCTGCTGTGATGAACTGGGACTGTTCTTAATGTGGTCTTTGAATGCTGAGTGGGGAGCTTGGCTGGGACAGTCTGCATTGGGGGATGGGAGACTGGCCTTGAGGGAGGATATCTGAGCATGTAACATGAGAACCCAGGAGGGGGCTGGGGCCAGGTGACACCTCTGCCCGGGGAAACTGGACAAAGGCTGGGGGAGGAGCCGGGGGAGGAGGGGTGAGAGATGCTGGAGGGAGTTGAGGTTGGTCAGGAGCTGGCTGGTAATGGAGGGAGCCCAGGTGGGGCTCTGACCCCCCAATGGGGCTGCAGTGCCCCTGGGACCCCCAGATGGACCTAATTGGGGGGGATCCTGTTGTCTGTGCCTGCAAGACCTGTCTTGGACTGTGTTCCTGTCGTCTAAATAAACCTTCTGCTTTACTGGCTGGCTGAGAGTCATGGTGAATCGCAGGAAGCCGGGGGTGCAGGGCCCTGACTTCCCCACACTCCGTGACACCTGCATGGGGGGCTCTCCCCCTGGTTACCTGCACAGGTGTGTTCTCTCTCCCCAGTTACCTGCATGGGCTCTCCCCCTGGTTACCTGCACAGGTGTGTTCTCCCCGGGTTACCTGCACAGGTGTGTTCTCTCCCCCCCGGTTACCTGCACAGGGGGCCTCCCCCTGGTTACCTGCACAGGTGTGTTCTCTCTCCCCAGTTACCTGCATGGGGGTGCTCTCAGCCGACAGGGCTGTGAACCCCACAATGTCGCTGAAGTAGATGGTGACGCTGTCGAAGGCCTCGGCCTGCACCGTCTCCCCGCGCTTCAGCTGCTCGGCCACGGAGCTTGGGGGGAGCAGGTCAGTGTGAGCTGCTGCCCCAGACTGGCGGCCCCACCGCTGTGAAATGGGAGCAAGGCAGGAGCACCAGGCCCCTGCCCCCCCCCCCCCCCCCCCCCCCCCCCCCCCCCC
>NC_048310.1:976531-978352 GCF_013100865.1 Trachemys scripta elegans
CCCCCCCCCCCCCCCCCCCCCCCGCCCAGGCATGGGGCCGGGTGCACCAGTGCTAAGGCCTCTAACCCCCAGCCACTCCCGCGACTCTGCCCATCAGCCCCCTTGCCCCCCCAGTCAGTGTGGGGGCCAGGGCGAGGGAGGGTTTCTGCGGGAATGGCAAGGATCCTGTGGGGCTCTGGGAGGGCCCAAGGGGCGCTCAATGGTGGCTCAGGCATCTGCTGCTTGACACCCCTCCCCCAAACCCGTCCCCAGACCTGCCCCCCACAAGCCTCCAGCCCAGCCATTGCACAGCTTCTGCGCTGCCCCCCCCCCCCCCAGGCTCTGGGCAGGGGCACCCTCCTGACTCAGTGTGCGAGGGTGGGCGGCCAGCCAGGGCAGGGGAGCACGTCTGTGCCTCTCACCTCAGCGGGCCGCCCTGACCTACTGACCTAACTCCTCGGGCTCACCGAGGCCCAGCCCACCTGCCCTCCCCTGCTTGTGCCAAAGTCCCAGGCAATATGCATGTGCACCAGGTGCTGACACCCCCTCGCCAGTGCACACGCCTGGGGGCACGCTGCCCCGCACCCCACCGCACCCTCATGGAGGTGCTCTGCACACCCAGCCCATGCCAGCACACCCCCGTGGGGGAGCTTGGCATATGCCCCCCCGGCTCTCCCCCTTGCCAACACATGCCTAGGGGCTTGTGTGGGTCTCTTACTGGGGCAGAATCTGGTAGAGCAGGTTCTCGGCCTTGCGCTTCTCCTCCAGGTAGGCCTGTGTCCGCTCTTCCACCAGCTTCTCCAGGTTGTTGGCGTACTGCTCCATGCGCGACAGCAGGTTGTCCAGGATGCTGGTGCTGCCTTCCCTGCAGAGACAGGCCGGCAAGGAGGCCATGGGAGGAGACTAATGGGGGAACCTTGTGTCCACGACACGGGGGGAGCCATAACGCCCACCCCCCCAGTGCCTGCTCCCCAAGGGCTGCTGCTCCCCAGTCTCCTCCTGGAGCTGGCACTCAAGGAGAGGCTGTGGCACCACACAACCCCGGCTGGTACTGTGACCGAGTGGGAAATTTCTGGAATATGTTACATGACCTTTTAGTGTGCCTCAGTTTCCCCTATATTTTTCATGGCTACGGGGTGGGGGGGAGGGTGGTAGAAAGGACACAGGTCTGAACATCACCCTGCGGGGTCTGAGACCGGCCCCATAGCAATGGAGGATCCGAAAACCCAGTCACCAGGACAGTGACACCTGGCACCCAACGCCCCTGAGCGTGCCCCAGCTGAGAACACGGGACTGGGGAGGTGGGAGATAAGACCATGTCACGCTCCTGTGTTTGCACGCATTCCCCGTCCTGCGTCCCTGCCCCCCACCCCCATCCCAGCCCTGCTCCCGCGCCCGACACCTCCCCCAGCACCCCCTGCGTGCAGCTGCGCCCCAAGCCCGGTCCCGCCCCGGCCGGGGCACCCACTTGTTGAATCTGCGGATGAAGATCTTGAGCTGGGTGAAGTCGGGGCGCTCGGCGGGCTCCTGCGCCCAGCAGCGCTCCATCAGCACGGCCAGCTCCTCGCTGTGCAGACCCAGGTCGATGGAGGGCCGGAAGTACGGCTTCTGGCTGTTCCGCACCTTCTGCACAATCTCTGCGGGGACGGGAGCGTCACGGCCTGGGCCAGCCGGGGGACCAACGCCTGCACTGCCGGCTGAGCGGCCGGGGTGTCTTCGCCCTGGGCTGGACCAGCCCTCGCACCTGGGGTCCGGGTCCCCGTCGCCCCATCCCTAGGGACCAGCCCTGCCCCCCCGAACTCTGACCTTGGGGTCCAGACCCCGCCGCCCCATCCCTAGGGA
>NC_048310.1:978709-994362 GCF_013100865.1 Trachemys scripta elegans
CCTGCACTCTGAGCTCTGGGGTCCAGGCCCCACCGCCCCGTCCCTAGGGCCCCAGCCCACTCACCCTTGGGGCTCAGGTCCATGCCCTCGATGTAGAAGGGCCCGTTGCGCAGGGCGATCTCCTGCAGGATGATGCTGAAGCTGTAGACATCCGCCTTCTGCATGCCCGGGGGGGGCAGGCGCCCCTGCTGCAGCAGCTCGGGGGCCGTCCACAGCTTCTCTGGGAGCAGCAAGGAGCACAGCCACGTCTGAGCCGAGCCCACGCGCCCGACCTCCACCCGCCCAGAGAGAACCCAGCAGCCCAGAGCCCCCCAGCCTAGTGCAGGGGCCAGGCTGGGTGCTGCCGGGGGAGCAGGCTGTGGGGCAGCCCAGGCCTGAAGGACCACGCGGAGCTGCCCTCTCGGCCCTGGGCAGGTTGGGGAGCATAGGGGACCCCTTCTCCTCTGTGACGCTATTGACATGAACTGTGACTGTATAGATCATTGTTGCAGCTGCTGGTCTATATTTGCAGCAAATATTGTGCCAAGGTTGTCGTGGGAGGCGTCTATGGGAAGGTGATTTGCTGGTTATGATGATGCTGTCTGTATGGGTGTATCAATTTTGTATTTGAAGTTATGAATATTGGCTCTATACTTGTAGCTCAAATGTATTTGATTCCAAGTAGCCTCAGTGACGCATTTGGTCAGCTTCTGGAGAAAGGACTATTCTCAGGACGTGCCCAACCAAGAAACACTGAACTGACAATGGACCTTGGGAGATGCCAATCCACATCTGAGCTTTCCTGGGAATGTTTAAGGCAGCATGTGACCAATGGCTGCCGCCTGCAAACTGAGTCGTGCCTGGACATGTGACTTGCCCAGGTGGCTACAAACTCCATCTTGTTACTGTGATTTCCACAGTAAGAACAAAGGGGTGTCCTTCCATGGGCAGAGGATATAAAAGGCCCTAGAAACTCCTCCATCTTGTCTTCAATCCTGCTTCTGACCTCTGGAGGGACCTTGCTACAAACTGAAGCTCTGAACAAAGGACTGAATGCAGTGGCGTAGCCAGCTTTTAAGAGGAGGGGGAGCAAAGATAAAAAAGGCGCCCCCCCCCCTTGGCTCCTCCTCTGGCCACGCCCCCTTGACTCCTCCTCCGGCCGCACTGACCCTCCCCCTCCATGGCTCCTCCGGCCCTGCCGTGCCACCCCGTGGCCCCCCCTCTCGCTCCTCCGGCCGCCATGCTGTGCCCCCCCCCCCCTCTGGCTGCGCCCGCCGCCCCCCATGGCTCCTCCGGCCGCGCTGCGGGTCTCCAGCCTGCGCCCCCCCTCGCTCCTCCGGCTGCTTTTGGAAAGGCCGGGGAAGTGGCTGCTTCCCCTGCACCCCGCTAGCTACGCTAGTGACTGAATGACCCATCCCAGCGGGGGATGTATTCCAGAGACTTGATTTGAACCTGCAGTTTATTCCATCGCTGCTGCAAGCCTGAACCAAGAACTTTGCCATTACTGTATGTAATTGATTCCATTTAACCAATTCTAACTCTCATCTCTATCTTTTTCCTTTTATGAATAAACCTTTAGATTTTAGATTCTAAGGGATTGGCAACAGCGTGATTTGTGGGCAAGATCTGACTTGTATATTGACCTGGGTCTGGGGCTTGGCCCTTTGGGATCAGGAGAACCTTTTTCTTGTACTGGGGTATTGGTTTTCATAACCATTTGTCCCCATAACGAGTGGCACTGGTGGTGATACTGGGAAACTGGAGTGTCTAAGGAGATTGCTTGTGAGACTTGTGGTTAGCCCGAAGTCCTCTCAGTCTGGCTGGTTTGGTGCCTTAGAGGTGGAGAAACCCCAGCCTCGGGCTGTAACTGCCCTGCTCTGAGCAATTTGTCCTCAATTGATACTCTCAGTTGTGTCCCGCCAGAGGCCGCATCGTTACATGCTGCTGGCAGGGAAGGAAGCGGGGCTCCTGGGGAGGAGGGGGAGGGTGGAGAGCAGGTGCACTCCGGGGCGGGGGGGACACTCACTGGCATACAGCGCGTGGCTGTCCTCAGCATCGCAGCTGGAGCGGAAGCTGGCCAGCCCGTAGTCCGTGATCTTCAGCACGAAGCGGCTGTCCACCACGCAGTTGGAGGACTTGAGGCTGCCGTGGTGCCCAATGATGCTGTTGTGCAGAAAGGCCATTCCCTGTGCCAGACAGACGCTGCTGAGACATCGCCCGTCGGGACCCCGGGGGCTTCCAGACCAGGAGACAGCCCCGACCTACCCCCCAGCCAGAACCTGGGGGCAACCCATCGGGGCAGAAACTCTACCCCCTACGGCCCAGGGGGCACAAGAGCTGGCATGACCCAGCCATGGCTCCCCAGGGGTTACCAGCAGGGACTAGTCCCACCCTGGCTAGCGGGCTGGTGCCATGGGGCTCCACACTCCCTGAGGCACCGAGAGCAGGGACAGGTGGTTCCCTGGCACGTTCCCTAGTGTGGGGTGGGGCCTAACAGGGTTCCCCCCCCAGCACCGACACCACAGCCCAGAGCAGGGAGCGATGCCTGCAGGGCCGGTGACGCTGTCTGGCCACAGAGCTCCCTCACCCCAGCGCTGCCCCCCCAGTGCTAGCAGGGCCCCAGACCCGCAAGTCCAGGGCAGAGAGGAGCCCTGCCCCACGCGCTCCTACCTTCACAATGTCGTTGATGAGCGAGTAGCGGAACATCCAGTCCAGGTTGATGCTGTCGTTCTCCAGGATGTCCTAGGAGGAGCCGGAGAGGGAAGTGTGTCAGGTGTGGGCTCCGGGCACTCCAGCCAAGGCACCCCCAGCTAGGCCCTCTCCATTGGGCAGGTGGGCCACACCCCATGGGACACTCCAGCCACCAGCACCATGACTCCCCCTCATGGCCCCGTGCCAAGGCCCTCAGCCCCCGGACACAGCAACGCCCGCGCTGAGAGACGGCGCTGCATGGGGTTTCTCTTTCATAGATTCACAGAGCGCCAGGTCAGAAGGGGCCATTAGATCATCTAGTCTGAACTGCCGCAGAGCACAGGCCGTTCCAGTTCCCTGCATACCCCTGTACAGAGCCCACCGACTGTGTTTGGCAAAGCATCTCCCGGAAAGGCTCCTGGGTGTGCAGGCCCCGAGACGGAGAAACGCCAGGGCCCTTGGCAGTCTGATCCAGTGGTCAACCACCCTCACTGATGCTGTATTTCCAAGCTGAATGTATCTGGCGTCAGCCTTCGGTGCCCAGGGTTTGCTGCCTGGGAAGGTCCTTACACGCTGTCAACAAGTCGCTGCTCAGTCTTCCCTTTGCCATGAAGCAGGGAGGTGATTTTACCTCTCTGCAGCACTGGGGAGCCCGATACCAGATACTGCGTCCAGTTCTGGGGGCCACATCTTGAGCCGGATCTTGGCGAGGGGGCAGAAAAGAGCCACAACAATGATTCGAGGGCTGCAGAAAATGCCTGACAGTGAGAGACAAAGAGCTCAGTCCAAACGCTGGCGAGTGCGCGATCAGCGTGTAAACGCCTTCATAGACGGAAAATCCTGGGCTCCGAAGGGCTCCCAATCTAGCAGGGAAAGGCAGAACCACCACTGATGGCTGGATGTTAAAGCCAGACAAATTTCAGTTGGAAACACGGCTGCTGAAGCATGGGAACTGACTGCCACGGGCAGTGGTGGACTCTCCATCCCTTCGTGTCCACAGATCAGCCCCGGAGGCCTTCCTGGAAGATGTTTTAGTCAAACCCAAGTTCTGGGGCTCAGTCCCAGGGTAACTGGGGGGATTTCACTGGCCTGTGCTCTGCAGGGGGTCACTGGCAGACTAGCCATTTAAACTCGACGAGTACAGGAATGTTCTTCACGTTGTACATTCTCATTCACATCGTTTGCCAGCAATACCTAGTTCGCCTGGGGCAGGGAAGGGAAGGGGTGGGGGCAGAGCAGGGGCCATGGGGAAGGGGCAGGGCTGGGGTGGAGCAGGGGCGGGGTGGGGCGGAGCAAGGGCGAGAAGAGGCAGGCATGGGGCAGGGAAGGGAAGGGGCGGAGCTGGGGCCATGGGGAAGAGGCGGGGCAGGGGCTGGAGCAGCACACAGCTGCGCAGGGCACAAGGAAATGTGGTGCCCCAAATCTCCTGGTGCCCTACGCAGCTGCGTACTTTGTGTATGGGTAAGGACGGCCCTGACGGGCTCTTCACCAGAGTTTCTCTCTTGCACAGTTGTGGGATCATTTTTGGCCAGCCAATAAACTCTGCTTTCAAAATTCCCACTTTTCATTCACATTTTTCTGTCTAAATTTTTCCTCCCAATAAATTTTACTCATAATTTTCCTCTGGGTTGGGAGAAGCCCTTCTGAAGCAGCAAGTACTGATCTCACTGTCCTCCGCTTGCTCGTACTGAAAGTGGTCAGATCTCAATCACTGGTCCCTGGGCAACCACCAGCCTCCACACCAGGGATGAATTCATCTGCACCCGTGCTGGGTGTAACACCTTTTGTCTTGGAAAAGCCTCATCTATAATGTCTAGAAACTGCTGATCTTGTACCACGGGCGGCAGGAGACCTCCCGACTGACGTCACCCACAACAATGCAATTTTCCTTCTGCACGTTGCAGAGAGGTGCCTAAGGAGGACTTCGTCTTGCTCTCTTGTTGGGCCAGTGCCCTGTAACAGACCCCGCCAGCCCCTTTCCTGGGCTCTGTCGGCTGCCGCAGCCTCTCCAGGGGTCACCGCCCAGCAGCAAGCAAGCCGGCGGCATGCCCAGCCCCCTCACCTGCAGGCTGCCCCGCGGGCAGTACTCCGTCACGATGCAGACGTTGGGCGGGTCGATGCAGGCGCCGATGAACCTGGTCAGGTGGTTGAACTGGATGTCCCTCATCTAGGGCCGGAAACAGAAGCAGGGACCCATCAGAGCCGTGGCTGGGTAACCCCGCACCACCCAGGCTGGGAGGGGATGGGGCCGGTCTGGGTGTCCAGCGACCAGCGCAGTCGCTGCAAAGCCCTAGGCCGCAGGCACTCTGGAATCAAAGCCTCGCGACATGCTTGACGCTACCACAGCGACAGCCGTTCCTGGGCCTCAGCTCAGGCCCTGAGAGCCAGAGTCAGGCTGGATGATAAAATGGGGCTTGTGGAGTCCTGGGCGGAGCAGGGAGGTGGGTGCATCTGCACGTGTGCGTTGCTGCCTGTGTGCCCCCCCATGGACACACGTGTCCCTGACATGTCTCTGGCACCTGGCGCCACGTGAGACCCACCAGGCTCCACAAGGCACCTGGTTGTGAGCTGAGCATGGCCAGGGCTCTGAACCACTCCACACTCAGCCAGTGCTGGGACAAGCTGGGAACCCCCCCAGCGTCGCTTCACTCCTGCCCCAGCACAGACCCCTGGACCCCCCATCGCCTGCCCAGCTCCCCAGTACATACGTGTTTGAGTTCGAAGAGCACCTGCCTCGTCAGCTCGATCCGCTTCTTATTCACATGCTTGATAGCCACCACGTTCCCCTGGGGGCCAGGGACAGGGACAGGGTCAGCGCCGCACGGGCGGGAAGTCAATGCAAGGGGACGGGGCAGGCGCGGATGCCTTTTGAATACCACGTTCCCCTGGGGGGTAGGGACAGGGACAGGGTCAGCGCCACACGGGGGGGCTCAATGCAAGGGGATGGGGCAGGCGAACGCCAGGGACTCACCTTGAAGTGGCCAGTGTTGGCGAAGATCTGGTACTTGCCGTGGGCTGTCATCAGGGAGCCGTAGCTGGAGCCGCGCTGGAAGGGAACAAGGCAATTAGGAGAGCGTGGTAGGGAGAGTGGGGGGCAGGGTGTGGCCTGGGGGGCACTCTAGGCCAGGGGCTGGCTTGGTGGGGACCTCGAGGTGATGGGTGAGTTAGAAGAGCTACGTGGGGATGGCTGAGGAAGCGACAGGGGATAGTGCATAGAAAGGTTCTGTGGGGGATGACTGAGGGAGTGTATAGGGCATGGCACAAAGGGTAGGGCTCTATGGGGGGGGCGAGGCGTAGGGGCTCTATAGGGAAGAAGCTGAGGTGTAGGGGCTCTATAGGGAAGAAGCCGAGGCGTACGGGCTCTATCGGAGAGAGGTCGAGGCGTAGGGGCTCTATTGGGGAGGATGTGACAGAGCAGGGAGCAGGGCGGATTTGACCTGGGAATGGAGCCTGGGAGTTACATTGAGGTACCTGAGCTGTAACCAGAGCCAGGAGGGGGGTGGGGGAAGTGACACCTTCTGCCCGGGAGAGGAACAAAGGAGAGGAGAAGCAGAGGGGAGGGGGGAGAGAGCTGCTGGAGAGATTTGGGGAGTTTTTCAGTTGTGGGCTGGGACGTGCAATGCAGGGAACCCTAAGCTGGGGTCTAAGCTCCCTGCACTCCCCACGAGGACTTGATTGAGGGGTCCTGGTTGTAGCTACAAGCTCTGCTGTAGACTGTGTTCCTGTTATCCAATAAACCTTCCGCTTTACTGGCTGGCTGAGAGTCATGGTGAATCGCAGGAAGCCGGGGGTGCAGGGCCCTGAGTCCCCCACACTCCGTGACACCTGGTGGCAGTGGTGGGATCTACTGCACCCCGTGGACAACGCTTCCTGCAGTAAGTGACTGGGGAGCAGTAAAACAAAGGGGGATTGATGGAGACCAGGTGGGCTGAAGAGTCAGAGAGAGACGGTTCAGGGGGCGATTAACCCCGGGGAGTGTGTGACCACAGAGAAGGACTGTTGCAGTAACAGGGTCCCCCGGGGGGATCGCAGCGAGCGGTCCCGGGGCGGAGGAGTCTGCAGCTTGACCCTGGCAGAGAGGTGGTGACCTGAAGAAGGGCTGGCACACTAGGGGTCCCCCGGGAACAGTGGAAAGCGGAGAGCACAGGCCGGCGAGTGGCCAGCAGGAGGATGGATGCTAAACACCTTAAGAGTGACTTGGTGGAGCTGTGCAGGCAGAGGGGGCTGCGCGTTGGGAGGTCCACCAAAGAACAGCTCATTGCCCAGCTGGAGGAGAGGGATCGCTTGGATGAACCGAGCCCTGTCCCTGAGGGAAGCCGCCTGGCGGATGCAGCGTGGGCCCTGGGGCCTGACATGGCTGGGAGGGGTCAGACTGCTGCCGAGGACATCCCGAGACCCTGCCTACCTATACCTAGGGGAGGGTTTGGGAGAAGCCCAGCGAATACCGAGGGCGCCCTGACCCCGGCAGCCAGCAGGGGATTGTCCTGGCGGAGCTCCCCGTCCCGGGAGCGGATGCGACTGGAATGTGACAGGGAGCTGAGACTGGAAGAGCTCGAGTTAAGGCAGCAAGAACTGAAGCAGGAGCGGGAAGAGAAGGAGAAACTACGTCAGCATGAGCTGGAACTGGCCAGGCTGAGGAGCAGTGGGGCCCCGGCTGCGGTGAGCGAGGGGGGACCCAAGACTGCAAAGAGCTTTGATAAGTGCTTCCTGGCCCAGCGTAAGGAGGGGGAGGACATGGATACCTTCCTGACGGCCTTTGAGAATACCTGCGAGCTGCTCCAGGTTGACCCTGCAGACAGGCTCCAGTTTCTCATCCCCTCACTGGACCCCACAGCCAGGGAGGTGTACAGCCGACTGAAAGGGGCGGAGACAGGGGACTACGAACTGTTCAAAAAGGCCCTGCTCCGCGAGTTTGGGCTGACCCCTGAGATGTACCGGAAAAGGTTCCGGAGTCAGCGTAAAACCCGTGAGGTCACATACCTACAACTGGCCAACCGGGCGCAGGGGTATGCCAGCAAGTGGACAGCTGGGGCCCAAACTAAAGAAGACCTGCTTGACCTAGTCGTACTGGAGCACGTGTATGAGCAGTGCCCACCCAACCTGAGGCGATGGTTGATGGACAAAAAGCCAGAGAACCCGCAGCACGCAGGCCAGCTGGCCGATGAGTTTGTGAACAGTCGGGCAGGAGATAAAAGGGAGGAGTCCCAAAGGAACAGTCCCACCACAACGCAGAGAGAGAGTCACCATGGGACCTCCCCATGGGAAATATGGAGAATCCCCACCAAAGGGGAACATCCAGCGTCAGGGCCATCCGACCCGCTCGAGGGCACCCACGGGACATGGGCTGCTACCACTGTGGCCAAAAAGGCCACATACGGGCCCAGTGCCCCAGGCTCAGGGACAGACTGAGCAGACCGAACCCACAGAGGGTTGACTGGGTAGAGACCCAGCCGGGCGAGAGGCAGCATTCCCAGGGAAGGGGGGCTGGCAGAGTACCACCTGCTAAGGAGGGAGGAGAGCCCCAGGCCAGCTCCTCTGGGGGGCTGGATGCTCCAGACTCAGGGTTTTTGGTTTATACGGTGGGCGCGGGGCTGTCCCTCCGGAGAGAGTACCTTGTTCCCCTGGAGGTGGATGGGAGGAAGGTCAATGGATACTGGGATACGGGCGCAGAGGTGATGCTGGCCCGGCCCGAGGTGGTGGCTCCAGATCAGGTGGTGCCCAACACCTACCTGACCCTGACGGGGTGGGTGGGACCCCAGTCAAAGTGCCCGTGGCAAGGGTACACCTGAAGTGGGGGGCCAAGGAGGGCCCCAAGGACGTGGGGGTATACCCGTATTTGCCCACTGAGGTGTTGATGGGGGGGACCTGGAGGACTGGCTAAGCAACCCCCGGGGTGCCCTGGTCGTGACCCATAGCCAGAGCCGGCGAGGGGCACTGTGTCCTGACCTTGGGGAGGGTACCTTGCCCGAGGCACACGACCCTAACCCGGTGGGGAAGGAACGCCCAAGGACACAGCTCACGGGGGCTGCGGCCTCAGACCCAGCCAGCGAGAGAGAGCAAGTGCCCATCCCTTCCGCAGCTGCTGAGTTCCAGGCCGAGTTGCAGACAGATCCCTCCTTGTGGAAGATAAGGGACCTGGCCGACCTCAGTGCGGTACAGACCATGGGAAGAGGTGGCCGGAAAAGGTTCTGTGACGTTATTGACATAAACTGGGACCATATAGATCATTGTTGCAACCAAGGTCCTGTAGTGGCACCCAAATCTTGTATAAAGGGGGTCAAATGGGGTGTCTAGGACAAGGTTATGGTTTACTGGTTATGATTATGCTGTCTATATGTGTGTATCAATTTTGTAGTCGAAGTTATGAATATTGGCTCTATACTGTCTGTATTTCAAACTTATGCTATGCTGCTGGGTGACATCCCAGACAAACTGGTGTTAGCTCTGCCTAGCCTGCTTGATGGCCCATTAAGGACCATCAGCTATACAATGGACCCATTGAGAGAAGGCAGATACGCCTTGTAACTCAGCAAAGTATGCAGGGACTGGCCCATGTGACTCCAGACTCCATTTTGCTGTAATTTTCCACAGTAAGAACAAAGAGGTGTTCTTACACCTGGAAAAGACTATATAAGGCTGATGCCTCATCTCCATCTGGTCTTCAATCCTGCTTCATACCTCTGGAGGGACTTTGCTACAAACTGAAGCTCTGAACAAAGGACTGAGGACCCATCCCAGCGGGGGATGTATTCCAGAGACTTGATTTGAACCTGCAGTTTATTCCATCGCTGCTGCAAGCCTGAACCAAGAACTTTGCCATTACTGTATGTAATTGATTCCATTTAACCAATTCTAACTCTCATCTCTATCTTTTTCCTTTTATGAATAAACCTTTAGATTTTAGATTCTAAAGGATTGGCAACAGCGTGATTGGTGGGTAAGATCTGATTTGTATATTGACCTGGGTCTGGGGCTTGGTCCTTTGGGATCAGGAGAACCTTTTTCTTTTACTGGGGTATTGGTTTTCATAACCATTTGTCCCCATAACGAGTGGCACTGGTGGTAATACTGGGAAACTGGAGTGTCTAAGGAGATTGCTTGTGAGACTTGCGGTTAGCCAGTGGGATGAGACCGAAGTCTTAGTCTGGCTGGTTTGGTTTGCCTTAGAGGTGGAAAAACCCCAGCCTTGGGCTGTAACTGCCCTGTTTGAGCAATTTGTCCTGAGTTGGCACTCTCAGTTGGGTTCCACCAGAACTGCATTGTCACAGGTTCCTGTGGGAGAAGGGGTTCCTGTACCGAGAGTGGGCTCCCCCAGGGGCAGTGGAGTCCTGGGGGATGAGGAGGCAGCTGGTGGTTCCCCAGAAGTTTTGCCACAAGCTACTGTACCTGGCCCATGACATCCCTCTCGCAGGGCACCAGGGAATCCAGCGCACCAGGCAGAGGCTGCTACAGATCTTTTACTGGCCTGGGGTCTTTATCAACTTCCGACAGTACTGCCGATCCTGTGACCCCTGCCAGAGGGTGGGGAAGGCCCAGGACAAGGGGAAAGCAGCGTTGAGGCCTTTGCCCATCATAGAGGAGCCTTTCCAGAAGGTGGCCATGGACACAGTGGGACCTCTCAGCAAGACAACCCGGTCGGGGAAGAAATACATTCTGGTGGTGGTAGATTTCGCCACCCGCTACCCTGAGGCAGTGCCCTTATCGTCCATTGAAGCAGACACTGTGGCGGATGCGCTGCTGACCATTTTCAGCCGAGTGGGGTTCCCCAAGGAAGTCTTAACAGACCAAGGGTCCAACTTCATGTCGGTCCTACTCTGGTGCTTGTGGGAAAAATGCGGGGTCCGGCACAACTGGGCCTCAGCATATCACCCCCAATCCAACGGGCTGGTGGAGAGGTTCAACAGGACACTAAAGATGATGCTAAAAACATTTATGAACCAGCACCCGCAGGACTGGGACAAGTACTTACTTCACCTGCTGTTCGTGTACAGGGAAGTGCCCCAGGAGTCTACTGGGTTTTCGCCTTTCGAACTGCTATATGGAAGGCGGGTAAGGGGGCCCCTGGACTTGATGAGAGACGAATGGGAGGGGAAGGCCACTCCCAGGGGAGAGTCGGTGGTGGAGTATGTCCTGACCTTCCGGGAACGACTTGCTGAACTCATGGGTCTGGCCAGGGAGAATCTGGCCACAGCCCAGAGGAAGCAGAAGGTCTGGTATGACCGCACGGTGCAGGCCCGCGCCTTCACCACCGGGAATCAGGTGATGGTCCTCATCCCCATGAGGAAGAACAAACTCCAGGCCGCATGGGAAGGGCCCTTCAAGGTTGTCAAGCAACTAAACGAGGTAAACTATGTGGTGGAACTGTCGAACCGGGCACACCACCACCGGGTGTACCATGTGAATATGATGAAGCCATATTATGACAGGGGGAATGTGGTGTTGGCCGTGTGTGGACATTGGGAGGGGCAGGGAGATGACCCTTTAGTAGATCTATTCCCTGGGACGAGAGCTGGCTTCCCCCTGGAAGCAATTTCCCTCTCTGATCGGCTAACCCCTGCCCAGCAAGCTGAGATCGGAGGGGTGCTGCATCTGTAACAACAGCTGTTTTCCAACCAGCCTGGACGCACTAATCTGACTGTCCACCGGGTGCAGACAGGATCGCACCCGCCTATAAAATGCTCCCCCTTCCGAGTCACAGGGAAAACTGCTCAGGACCTGGAAAGAGAGGTCAATGACATGCTGGCTTTGGGGGTGATCCAGCCGTCCTCCAGTCCTTGGGCCTCGCTGGTGGGGCTGGTCCCCAAAAAGGATGGGTCGATCCGGTTCTGTGTGGACTATCGGAAGTTCAATGCCATCACTGTAGCCGATGCCTACCCCATGCCCAGGCCGGACGAGCTCCTAGACAAGCTGGGAGGTGCTCGGTACCTTACCACCATGGATCTTACAAAGGGCTATTGGCAAGTGCCGCTGGATGCAGATGCCAGGCTGAAATCGGCCTTTGTCACCCCTCTGGGGCTCTATGAGTTCCTGACCCTGCCCTTCGGCCTCAAGGGAGCGCCGGCCACCTTCCAGCGCCTGGTGGATCAGCTACTGAGGGGGATGGAGAGTTTTGCCGTCGCGTATATTGACGACATCTGCATCTTTAGCCAGACCTGGGAGGACCATGTGTCCCAGGTTAGACAAGTGCTGGACCGACTCCAGGAGGCTGGGCTGACCGTAAAACCGGAGAAGTGCAAGGTGGGGATGGCTGAGGTATCCTACCTAGGCCACCGGGTGGGAAGCGGCTGCCTAAAGCCGGAACCAGCCAAAGTGGAGGTGATCAGAGACTGGCCGCTCCTCAAACCAAAAAGCAGATCCAAGCCTTTATTGGGATGGCAGGGTACTATCGGAGGTTCGTGCCCCACTTTAGCACCATAGCCGCCCCCATCACTGAGCTGTGCAAGAAGGGGAAGCCAGACAAGGTGGTCTGGACCGAGGAGTGCCAGGAGGCTCTCCGGGCGCTGAAGGAGGCTCTGGTCAGTGGCCCAGTTCTGGCAAACCCAGACTTTGACAAGCCCTTTATGGTGTTCACCGACGCCTCAGACACAGGACTGGGGGCGGTGTTAATGCAGGAGGATGAAAAGGGGGAGAGACACCCCATCGTGTACCTGAGCAAGAAGTTGCTACCCCGGGAGCAGAACTACGCGGCCATCGAGAAGGAATGCCTGGCCATGGTGTGGGCCCTCAAGAAACTAGAGCCATATCTCTTTGGGCGTCACTTCACCGTGCACACCGACCACTCTCCCCTGACCTGGCTGCACCAGATGAAAGGAGCCAACGCCAAGCTCCTGAGATGGAGCCTGCTCCTGCAGGATTATGACATGGACGTGGTCCATGTGAAGGGACGTGACAACCTGATAGCGGACGCGTTGTCCCGGAGAGGGAGCCCTGAACTTCCCCAGGTCACTGGTCCGAGTGACCCCGCTCAGTTCAGTCTCAAAGGGGGGAGAGATGTGACGGAGCAGGGAGCAGGGCAGATTTGACCTGGGAATGGAGCCTGGGAGTTACATGGAGCTACCTGAGCTGTAACCTGAGCCAGGAGGGGGGTGGGGGAAGTGACACCTTCTGCCCTGGAGAGGAACAAAGGAGAGGAGGAGCAGAGGGGAGGAGGAGAGAGCTGCTGGAGGGATTTGGGAGTTCTCAGTTTTGGGCTGGGAGGTGCAAAGCAGGGAACCCCAAGCTGGGGTCTAAGCCTGCACTCCCCAAGAGGACTTGATTGAGGGGTCCTGGTTGTATCTACAAGCTCTGCTCTAGACTGTGTTCCTGTTATCCAATAAACCTTCCGCTTTACTGGCTGGCTGAGAGTCATGGTGAATCGCAGGAAGCCGGGGGTGCAGGGCCCTGAGTCCCCCACACTCCATGACAGATGGGCCGAGGCGTAGGGGCTCTATAGCAAAGAAGCCGAGATGTACGGGCTCTATCGGGGAGGGAGTCACGGAGTGTGTGTGTGTGGGGGGACAGGGCCCAGCACCCCCGGCTTCCTGTGATTCACCATGACTCTCAGCCAGTCAGTAAAGCAGAAAATTTATTTAGACGACAGGAACACAGTCCAAGACAGGTCTTGCAGGCACAGACAACAGGACCCCCCTCAGTTAGGTCCATCTTGGGGGTCCCAGGGCACCACAGCCCCCTTGGGAGGTCAGAGCCTCGTCTGCTTCCCAGCCATTCCACCAGCCAGCTCTGAAACTCTCCCCCGACCCTTTGTTCAGCAAAGGTGTCACCTCGCCTCTAACCCCTTCCTGGGTTTTCCCATTACCTGCTCAGGTATCTTTCCTCAGCCAGTCTCCCATCCCACCACACAGAACATCCTAGCCACACTCCCCTGCCTTCCCAGCCAACACTCCCCACTCAGCATTCAAAGACCACATTAAGAACAGTCTCAGTTTGTCATATCTCTCCCCCCTTCGAGACCGAACTGAGTGGGGTCACTTCAGCCAGTGACCTGGGGAAGTTCGAACCTACCCCCGTTCCCAGGGATGCCCCCGCATCCCTCCCATTCCTTGGTGAGAATTACACTAGGCCCTTCCAGTTTCACGCCCCTCCCTTAGGTCGGGGGTGCTCGATGACACTTGTAGTTTGCATGTGGGAAGGTTTATGTGGCCTGTGCCCTTTTCCCACCCCCATACCTCTGGGGTTCCAACTGGGCTGTGGTCTTCTCCCAGCGCTCCAGTCTGGAGGTCTGTGCTTTGGGCTCTCTTGGTTCAGAGCCGCCCTTTTAACCTTGGCCACCCTCCGGAAAGGCTCCTCTATGCTGGGCAAGGGTCCTAAAGCCATTTTCCCCTTGTCCCAGGGCTTCCTCCCCCTCTGACAGGGGTCACAGGATCCGCAGTACTGTCGGACAGTAACAAAGACCCCAGGCCAGTAAAAGCTCCGTAGCAGCCTCTGCTGGGTACGCCAGGTTCCCTGGTGCCCTGAGAGAGGAATGTCATGGGCCCGGCACAGCAGCTGGCGGCGATACTTCTGGGGAACCACCAGCTGCCTCCTGATCCCCCCGACTCCATTTTGGGGGAGCCCATTCTTGGTATAGGAACCCCTTCTCCCACAGGAACCTTTTCCGGCCACCTCTCCCCATGGTCTGTACCGCACTGAGGTCAGCAAGGTCCCTTATCTTCCGCAAGGAGGGATCTTTCTGCACCTCGGCCTGGAACTCAGCAGCTGGGACAGGGATGGCCACCTGCTCTCTCTCGCCGGCTGGGTCTGAAGCCGCAGCCTCCCTGAGCCGTGTCCCTGGGCGTTCCCTCCCCACCAGGTTAGGGTCCTGTGCCTCGGGCAAGGCACCCCCCCCAAGGCCAGGGCGCAGTGCCCCTCGCCAGCTCTGACTGCGGGTCACGACCAGTGCACCCTGGGGGTTGCTTGGCCAGTCCTCCAGGTCCCCCCCATCAACACCTCAGTGGGCAAATACAGGGGTACCCCCACGTCCTTGGGGCCCTCCTTGGCCTCCACTTCAGGTGTACCCTCGCCACGGGCACTTTGACTGGGGTCCCGCCCACCCCATCAGGTGTTGGGCACCACCCGATGAGGGGCCACCACCTCGGGCCGGGCCAGCGTGACCTCAGCGACCATATCCCAGTATCCATTGACCTTCCTCCCATCCACCTCCAGGGGAACAAGGTACTCTCTCCGGAGAGACAGCCCTGTGCTCACCGTGTAAACCAAAAACCCTGAGTCTGGAGCATCCAGCACCCCAGAAGAGCTGGCCTGGAGCTCTCCTCCCTCCTTAGCAGGTGGTACTCTGCCAGCCCCCCTTCCCCGGGAATGCTGCCTCTCGCCGGGCTGGGTCTCTACCCAGTCAACCCTCTGTGGGTTCGGTCTGCTCAGTCTGTCCCTGAGCCTGGGGCACTGGGCCGATATGTGGCCTTTTTGGCCACAGTGATAGCAGCCCATGTCCCGTGGGTCCCCTCGAGCGGGTCGGATGGACCTGACGCTGGATGTTCCCCTTTGGTGGGGGTTCTCCATATTTCCTCGCTGTGAGGTCCCATGGTGACTCTCTCTCTGTGTTGTGGTGGGACTGTTCCTTTGGGACTGCTCCCTGTTATCCCCTGCCCGACTGTTCACAAACTCGTCGGCCAGCCGGCCTGCGGGTTCTCTGGCTTCTAGTCCATCAACCATCGCCTCAGGTCGGATGGGCACTACTCATACACGTGCTCCAGTAGGAATAGGTCAAGCAGGTCTTCTTTAGTTCGGGCCCCAGCTATCCACTTGCGGGCATACCCCTGCGTCCGGTTGGCTAGTTGTAGGTATGTGACCTCACAGGTTTTATGCTGACGCCGGAACCTTTTCCGGTACATCTCAGGGGTCAGCCCAAACTCGCGGAGCAGGGCCTTTTTTAACAGTTCGTAGTCCCCTGTCTCCGCCCCTTTCAGTCGGCTGTACACCTCCCTGGCTGTGGGGTCCAGTGAGGGGATGAGAAACTGGAGCCTGTCTGCAGGGTCAACCTGGAGCAG
>NC_048310.1:999293-1022449 GCF_013100865.1 Trachemys scripta elegans
AACAGTTCGTAGTCCCCTGTCTCCGCCCCTTTCAGTCGGCTGTACACCTCCCTGGCTGTGGGGTCCAGTGAGGGGATGAGAAACTGGAGCCTGTCTGCAGGGTCAACCTGGAGCAGCTCGCAGGTATTCTCAAAGGCCGTCAGGAAGGTATCCATGTCCTCCCCCTCCTGACGCTGGGCCAGGAAGCACTTATCAAAGCTCTTTGCAGTCTTGGGTCCCCCCTCGCTCACCGTAGCTGGGGCCCCACTGCTCCTCAGCCTGGCCAGTTCCAGCTCATGCTGACGTTGGTTCTCCTTCTCTTCCCGCTCCTGCTTCAGTTCTTGCTGCCTTAACTCGAGCTCTTTCAGTCTCAGCTCCCTGTCATATTCCATATTCTCTGTTAGTCTCAAAGGTGCCACAGGACCCTCTGTTGCTTTTTACAGATTCAGACTAACACGGCTACCCCTCTGATACTTGTCACATTCCAGCCGCATCCGCTCCCGGGACGGGGAGCTCCACCGGGACAATCCCCTGCTGGTTGCCGGGGTCAGGGCGCCCTCGGTATTCGCTGGGCTTCCCCCAACCCCTCCCCAAGGCATAGGTAGGCAGGGTATCGGGATGTCCTCGGCAGCAGTCTGACCCCTCCCAGCCAGGCTGGGTCCCGGGGCCCACGCTGCATCCGCCGGGCGGCTTCCCTCAGGCACAGGGCTCGGTTCATCCAAGCGATCCCTCTCCTCCAGCCGGGCAATGAGCTGTTCTTTGGTGGACCTCCCAATGCGCAGCCCCCTCTGCCTGCACAGCTCCACCAGGTCGCTCTTAAGGCGTTTAGCATCCATCCTCCTGCTGGCCACTCGCCGGCCTGTGCTCTCCGCTTTCCACCGTTCCAGGGAGGCCCCTAGTGTGCCAGCCCTTCTTCAGGTCACCACCTCTCTGCCAGGGTCGAGCGGCAGACTCCTCCGCCCCGGGACCGCTCGCTGCGACCCCCCGGGGAACCCTGTTACTGCAACAGTCCTTCTCACTGGTCACACACTCCCAGGGGTTAATCGCCCCCTGAACCGTCTCTCTCTGACTCTTCAGCCCACCTGGTCCCTGTCGATCCCCCTTCGTTTTACTGTTCCCCCGTCACTTTCTGCAGGAAGCGCCGTCCACGGGGTGCAGTAGATCCCACCGCTGCCACCAGTTGTCATGGAGTGTGCGGGGACAAAGGGCCCGGCACCCCCGGCTTCCTGCGATTCACCATGACTCTCAACCAGCCAGTAAAGCAGAAGGTTTATTTAGACGACAGGAACACAGTCCAAGACAGGTCTTGCAGGCACAGAGAAAAGGACTCCCTCCGTTAGGTCCATCTTGGGGGTCCCAGGGCACCACAGCCCCCTTGGAAGATCAGAGATCCGTCTACTTCCCAGCCATTCCACCAGCCAGCTCTGAAACTCTCCCCCCACCCTTTGTTCAGTTTCCCGGGCCAAGGTGTCACCTGGCTTCTAACCCCTTCCTGGGGTCTCACGTTACATGCTCAGGTATTCTCCCTCGGCCAGTCTCCCATCCCCCAATGCAGACCATCCTAGCCACACTCCCCTGCCTTCCCAGCCAACACTCCCCACTCAGCATTCAAAGACCACATTAAGACCAGTCCCAGTTCGTCACAGAGGGGCCGAGGCGTACGGGCGCAGCGATGGCTCTGGAGGCGTGGGGCGTACGGGGATGGGCGTTCTCACCAGCGACAGGGTGAGACGGCTGCCTGCCCCCTTGTAGTAGCGCTCGGCGTTTCCAAACTGCAGCTCATCCCAGCGGATCCGCCACAGCATACTGGCCAGCTCTTTCTCCAGCATCAGCTTCCTGGGAAGCACAGGGTGTCAGGGGAGCCCCCGGATCCCCAGGGGCACCGTGGTCACAGGTGACACCTCTGGAGTGTCCCAGAGAGTCCAGCCTCAGGGCCTGTCTCCACCAACGTCTGCCCGGGGTGGAGTCAGACCCTACTGCCACGCAGCCCGCCCCACGTCTGCTCTCAGAGTCCAGTCACGCTGGGTGTGAGATTCACCAGGCATGTGCAGTGGGCTATGCTGTGTGTGTGCAGCACACGCATGCAGTGGAGCACAAGCATGTGCACATATGAGATGGGGTGGGGGCCTGTGACCGTTAGCCACAGCACCGGGGTGTCTGAGGAAATGGGGCGCTGTCCCCTGGGAGCTGCATCCTCCGGAACCTGCTGTGGGATCCCTGGGGGGGACCCAGTCCCCCTGCGCCGGACGTGGCACTCAGTGCAGAGTAGGCGGGAGCAGGGGGCCAGCACACACTCCCCAGGGTGGTGCACGTGGCAGGCTCGCTGCTGGAGGGGCCCCGGAAAGCCCTGGCCGCAGCCTCCCAGGCCCTGCCCCAGTGCTGTGACGCCAGCCAATGCCTTCGGATACTGCGGGGCGGGGGGGCAGGCCGGCCGGCAGCTCAGATCCCGCGCCAGGGGTGCCAGGCTAATGGTTTCCCAGTTGACACCACGGAGCAGGATGGTGCCATGGGGCTGAGCTCCCCGGGAGGCTCCGGGGTTTATACAGCTCTGAGCAGAGCGATTCCCAGAGGAACTCAGCTGCCGGAGGTGGGCCTGGTGCTCTGGAATGTGGGGGTGGCTCCAGGCTGGGCAGCGTGGGGCTGGAGCCGGCCGGGTGGAAGACCCAGAGCTGCCCTCCGAAGGGCGGCTGGTATCGAGGGATCTGGCTGTGCTGTGTACGACTCCCTCCCCGCTGGGGCTGCCTGGGCTGTGATCACAGGGTGGGATATTCGCCCAGGAGCCCCCAGGACAGGACGTCTCTGCCGGGGTGGCCACCAGCCAGGCCCTGCACCTTGGCGCTCTGTGGATGGGACTGGCTGGGCCAGGCACAGAGCACCCGGCGCATTGGCAGAGCCGCCCCCCACTCCCAGCCAGCCCCCTCTTCTGGGGGCTCCACTCTACAGGCCCCTCTGCCTTTGGCTTCTGCTGGGGGGCTGCTGGGTGCCAGTGGGGAGGGGGCTGCTGAGGATTCACCCCACCCAACCTGCACACGCACCCGGCAGTGCACATGCACTGGCTGTGATCCGACCCGGGTGGGGCACCAGACTCCCTTGGTGTTCCCGGCAGCAGAGCCCCAGGCCAGGCCCCGGGAGCAGGGTCCAGACTGGGAAGCAGGGTGCCAGGCCGGGGCCCTGGGAGCAGGGTGCTGTGGGCGGGGCCCCGGGAACAGGGATCCGTGGGCGGGGCCCCGGGAGCAGGGTGCCAGGGCGGGACCCCGGGAGCCATGGGCGGGGCCCCAGGTGCCGTGGGCGGGGCCCCGGGAGCCGTGGGCGGGGCCCCGGGAGCAGGGAGCCGTGGGCGGGGCCCCGGGAGCCGTGGGCGGGACCCCGGGAGCAGGGTGCCAGGGCTGGGCACAGCCATCTCACCTGAAAATCAGGAAGCTGGAGATTCCAAACATGACGAGGGTGAGGCCGGTGCCCAGCGCCACGATGGCCAGCGTGGAGAGTGGGGCTGGAGAGACGAGCGGAGAGCTGGTTAGCGGGGGCAGGGCTCCCCAAACAGCCCCCAGGCCCTGTCCAGCTCCCCGTCGAATGCTCTGCCCTTCCCTTGGGGCACCCAGCATGTGCTGCCCGGCCCAGCCGGGCCCCAACCCCAGCCCTGAGGGCAGCAGCCAGAGACCTGGCAGAGCTCCCCATGCCCAGAGATTGGGGCCGGGGGCTCAGGAGGTCGGGCAGCCCCAGGTCTGGCAGGGGAGCAGGCGTCCTGCAGCCCCAAGGCTCCTGGCTTAGCTGGGCATTTTCCTGCATATGGGGCAGGCGCCTTCCAGTCCAGACGCTGCTGGGACAGGGGGATCCAGGGCCCCCCGACCGCCCCAGGGCAGGCGAATGGGAGGCAGGGATGCCGGGGGCTCAGGAGACAGGCCCAGCAGGATGCAGACTGCCCAGGGGCTCCCCCTCACACCCACTTTTATCACAGGAGGGGTCATCCACATCGAAGACGCAGGGAGGGTTGTCGAGGGGGGGCGCCCCCTTTACCCAGCGAATGGGCCTCCCCAGCCAGTTCAGCTTCTTCTCCGCCCCGGCGTAGTGCCCTGCCACCTGCACGGAGAGAGGGCACAGCTGGGCCACAGCGACCCCTCCCCAGCCAGACCCCCAGCCTCTCCCCCAGGCTCAGACCAGCAGACCCCCCCCACCCCTCTATGCACCCCCTTCCTTGACGAGCAGCCCCCCAACAGCCCAGAGCCTCCCCCGCCCCCCACACATCCCTGTGTCCCCCCAAATCCCTCCGACCCCTGCCGGGGGCACTGACCCTGCTGCATCTCCCTCCCCAAAGCCCACGGCAGGCTCCTGCCCTGGGAGGTGGCTCAGCAGCTGGGACAGTCCTGTGCACTCTGGAGCCCCCCTGCCTCAGGGCCGCACCCACCTCGTATTCCCCGCTCTCGGGGTCGCCCATCGCCCACAGACTGAAGTCCGTGTCCCGGTCGTTGTTGCCGTCCATGCTCACCAGTCCGGTGACCCCTGGAAGGGAGGGGCAGGGGTGAGCGCCCTGGGGCTGGGGAGGCAGAGGGAGGGTGTGGGGGTGTTGGGGTGCGGGGGTCCCCTCCTGACCAGTGAGCACTCGGCACCAGCTTCTCTCCCGTACACCGACGAGCAGCAGCTGGGCCTGGGGCTGCTTCTCCCCCCAACCCCCCAGGCAACTTGTGTGCCAGGCCGGGCGCTGAGCCCGAGCGCACCCAGCGGGGCCAGCCCAGGCCACGGCTGCCCTGGCAAAGCGTTGCTGGGATCGTGCCGGGGACGCAGCCCGTGCCAGCCAGAGCGCCTGGGCTGGTATCTCCTCCCCCCACAGGCTCCCCAGGCCGGTACCCTGGAACTTCCGGTCCCGCATCTTCTGCACGATGCGGGTGCCGTCCTTCTTGGAGCCGCCCTCGGCCAGCGTCTCGTTCAGCGCCATGGCGTAGAGCAGCACACCGTCGTAGAAGCAGCCGGCCACCAGGTTCATCTGCCCAGGGAGAAAGACATCAGAGCCCTGCGCCCGTCCTGGTGCCTGAACCGGAGACAGCCCCGCACCCAGCCCGGCCCCCAGCCCTGATCCCCGACACGGCCCATACACCCCCCCCATACCTCCTCCACGGTGCCCTGCACCAGAGACAGCCCCGCACCCAGCACGGCCCCAATCCCCAGCACAGCCCCCAGCCCTGATCCCCGACATGGCCCATACACACACACTCATACCTCCTCCACGCTGCCCTGCACCGGAGACAGCCCCACACCCAGCACGGCCCCCAGCCCTGATCCCCGACACGGCCCATACACCCCCCCCATACCTCCTCCACGCTGCCCTGCACCGGAGACAGCCCCACACCCAGCACAGCGCCAATCCCCAGCACGGTGCCCAGCTCCATGGCCCCGATACAGGCCCTTATGCCTGACACAGTCACAGCTCCATGGCTCTGATCCACAACACAGCCCATACAGCCGCCCACGCCTGCCACAGTCCCCATTACCAGAAAGCCCCGCACCCGACGTGGCCCCTATCCCTGACACGACCCCACAGCCCCCGTGCCCCACCTGGCAAGGATGGCGCAGGAGTGCAGGGCTTCTGAGAAGGGCACGGAATGAGCAGGGGCTGGGGAGACGCCCGGTATAGGGGGAGAGTGCAAAGATTGGGGCTGTACAGGAGGGACCCACGGTGACAGGTGAGGGAAGGGGGCTGGGGCGCTGCTGCTCCCCTCAGAGGTCCGGGCTGTGGGGTGCAGGGGCTGCTGTCCTAGGGGCTGTGTGAGCACCCGCCCGTCTCTCCCACCTGCAGCAAGACCTCCCAGCTCCGTGGGGCAGGAGACCTCCCAGCTAAGCAGCTGACATCTCTCTGTCCAAGCTCCCAGCGGGAGGTGCCTGGGGCCTGCACACAGCAGGTGGGTTCCCCACACGCTCCCCAGGGCACCATCAGATCCTCCGGCTTGCCCTGGGCCGCACCGGCAGGCAGTGGGAGAACCCACTCCAGCTCCGTGGGGTCACACCTGGGGGGCTGCGTGAGGCCCTTGGGGACAGTGGGGTTGGGGAGAGGGCAGCTTCCCAATCTCACTCCAGAGACTGCTTGGCAGAGAGGATCTGCCCCCAGGCACCGAGCCCTGGAGCTTCCCGGCCTCTGGCTCAGCAAGCCTGGATCCACCACTGGAGCTGTCCCCTGCCCGTCATTGCTGTGCAGGCCGTGAGCTGGCTCCTTGTGAGGGGAGCGTCCGCACCCTCCGCTCCGCACGGGCAACACCAGGGGACCGGGTGCCGCCCGACACAGGGAGCCAGGCAGTGCCGCAGCCTGAGTGTCGCCCATCACAGTGCTGGGGACGGGGTCTGCGGGGCAGCCACCCCAGGGCCCTACCCAGCCCAGCCCAGCCCAACTGGGAGTGCCACGCTCCAGAGACTCACCAACAGCAAGAGCGACCCCCGGCTCCAGGCCCCTGCTCCAGCCATTCCATCCTGGGGCCCTCGGCCACCCACCAGCCCAGCCCCATGGGGAAGCTCCTAAAGGTCTGTCTACACACCAAAGAAACCCCCATGGCTGGTGTCACGGAGTATTGGGGGACTCAGGGCCCTGCACCCCTGGCTTCCTGCGATTCACCATGACTCTCAGCCAGCCAGTAAGGCAGAAGGTTTATTTGGATGACAGGAATACAGTCCAAGACAGGTCTTGCAGGCACAGACAACAGGGACCCCCTCAGTTAGGTCCATCTTGGGGTCCCCGGGCATCCCAGCCCAGCCCCCCTTGGGAGGTCAGAGCCATCTCTGCCCCCCAGCCCTCTCTCCCTGCCTGCTTCCAGCCCTCTCCTTCAGCGACCCCTCCCACAGCCTTTGTTCAGTTTCCCGGGCTCAGGAGTCGCCTCCCCTTCAACCCCTTCCTGGGTTCTCATGTTACACACTCAGGTATGCGCCCTCGGGCAGATCCCATCCTGCAATGCAGACCATCCTAGTCACACTCCCCTGTCAGCATTCACAGACCACAGTGANTGGGCAGCATGTGTGTGTCAGGGCAGCGTGCACACGTGTATGGGCGGTGTGTGTGTGTGTCAGGGCAGCGTGCACACGTGTAAGGGTGGTGTGTGTGTGTGAGTGTGAGGGCAGCGTGCACACGTGTAAGGGCGGCGTGTGTGCGTGTCAGGGCAGCGTGCACACGTGTATGGGCGGCGTGTGCGTGTCAGGGCAGCGTGCACACGTGTATGGGCGGTGTGTGTGTCAGGGCAGCGTGCACACGTGTATGGGCGGCATGTGCATGTCAGGGCAGCGTGCACACGTGTATGGGCGGCGTGCGCGTGTCAGGGCAGTGTGCACACGTGTATGGGCGGCGTGCGCGTTTCAGGGCAGCGTGCACACGTGTAAGGGCGGCGTGCGCGTGTCAGGGCAGCGTGCACACGTGTAAGGGCGGCGTGCACGTGTCAGGGCAGCGTGCACACGTGTATGGGCAGCATGTGTGTGTGTGTCAGGGCAGCGTGCACACGTGTAAGGGCAGCGTGTGTGTCAGCGCAGCGTGCACACATGTATGGGCAGCGTGTGTGTGTCAGCGCAGCGTGCACACGTGTATGGGCAGCGTGTGTGTGTGTCAGCGCAGCGTGCATACGTGTATGAGCAGTGTATGTTTGTCTGTGTAAGGGCTTCCTACAAGTTCAGCCAGTGCCATGCGCGTGTGAACAGGACCCTGCAGCCCCACAGCACAGACCTCAACGGCTGGGGCTCACAGAGAAGCACTGTCAGGAATGGGGGCTGGGCGGGGCCCTAGATCCCCCGGCGCGAGTGGGCCAGGAGGGGCCCCTGCCGACCCGTGGCACAGCCAGAAGGGTCCTTTGCTCCTACCAGCCTGTTCCCTTCCTGCTTGGAGCCCTGGGAGAGGTTTCCCGGAGAGGGGTAGATGGGTGGCATGGGGATTGGCAGGGACCCAGCCGCTTCCCAGCCACCAGCACTCCCAGGTGTGTGTGTGTGGAGCTCGGGCAGGGGGTGGGTGGGGGGGGGCTCGTCCTCCACACTCCTGTGCTGGGTCCCGCTTCCTCTCTCACTTTTTCATTTTCTCCATCCCACCCTGCGCCCTTCATCTCCTGCTGGCTCGCCCAGCCCACCCCTGCTCCGGGGAGGGGAGCCAGCCCGCACGCCCGCCCCCAGGCTGGTCTATGCCTATGGCACACATGGGGCAGGCCGGCCCGGCCCAGCCCAGCCCAGCCCAGGGACCAGGTGGCTGAGACCAGGACCAACATTTTACAGGCCTTGCCAAGGATGCTCAGGCCAAGCCCAGTCCCCGTAGGCCTCTTGGGTCGTGCCACGGCACCCCTGCCCAAAGCCCAGCAGGGAAGGTGCCGGGCACACAGCAGCCCAGGCAACGCACCGGCAGGCCCAGCCCACTTACCAGCGAGTAGCCGAGCTCCACCTTGAACTCCTCCTTGGCTCGCAGGATCAGCTGGGTCTGGAAGTGCTGGTACTCGGGGTTCTGGGGTTCGTGGTAGGTGATCACCAGCACCGTCTGCAAGGCAAAGCACAGGCCACTGCCTTGTACCCAGCAGCGAACCCACCCTGCTGGGGCCAGGGAGGGGAGGGCGACAGCCCCACTCAGAGAGGGGTGCTCTGTCTCAGGGGCCCAGGGGTGACCACGTGGGAATTTTCTGTAACATTTTTATGCAGTCTGTGTGTGCCTCAGTTTCCCCTGTGTGCTGCAGTGTTACCTAGTGGGTAGAAAAGCTTGGTGCTCTCTGCAGCGGCTCAGAGAGTCAGGTGTGGATGGTTCCCTGCAGTCTGCGGCTTGGGCCCCATATCCAGGGAGTTTGTGAGAAGACAATGGCAACCCCAGTCACTGGGACTTTGATGCCTAGCAACCAGCGGCCATGGACGGCTACCTCTCACCAGGAAGCCCAGCAGCATTTGCCCAGCTGGAGAACAAAGGGCTGGGGAGGTGCCAGGGGGTGGTTAAGGGCTGGCTGCTGAGGGCTTGGGGCACACACCAACTGGGACACAGCGGTCAGGGGCCAAGGCTTGGGGCTCTGGGCGGACCTGACCAGCTATAACTTTCTTTTCTCTGGGCTAACCAAGGACGCCCTATGCTGTGAGCTAGTCGACTAATACCCCGACTGTCTGCCCCCGCTGGCGGAGTGTCCCTGCAGACACTGGTGGAGGGGTGCGTTGCTCTCCAGGATCGGACAGGTCTGCCTCGGACTCGCTGAGCGGAGCTCACAGGGTGGAGCGGGGGGCTGCAGGCCCAGGGGTCCAGCCTGAGGAGGTGGAGAGGCCGCGTGGCTCACCCTGGAGGAAAAGTGACACTCTAGGGGGTCTGGCACATGATGGGATCCCTGCAGAAGCTGTTCCAAAGTTGGGGTCATAGCACCGGTCCTGTGGGTCTGACACCATGTGCCCCCTGGAGTCTCCCGGAATCCCCCCCACGGGTGGGGTCCCACGCCCTGTGGCCTGCTCCGGAGGGAGAGGGCACTAGGTCAGGCTCCCCACAATCACTGAAGAGGGAATGGCTTTGGTGGGGGCCCCCCAAACCCAACCCCAGGCATGGACCTGGAAGCCCTGGTGCAGTCCCGACCCCTGACCCCCAGGCTAGCATAGGCCTGACCCTGACTCCAGCCCTGGCCTGGCACAGGTCCGACCCCCGACCTCTAGCCAGGCCTGGCATAGGCCGACCCCTGACCTCCAGCCCCAGCCTGGTGCAGCCCCGACCCCTGACCCCCAGCCTGGCATAGGCCCAACCCCCAATCCCTAGCCCCGGCCTGTCCCGACCCCCAGCCCTAGTCCTGACCCCTGACCTCAGACCCGGCCTGGCATAGGCCTGACCCCTGACCCCAGCCCCGGCCTGGCATAGGCCCGACCCCTGACCTAATCCCGACCCCTGACCCCCTACAGNCCCCGGCCTGGCATAGGCCCGACCCCTGACCTAATCCCGACCCCTGATCTCAGCCCTCGCCTGGCGTAGGCCTGACCCCTGACCCCAGCCCTAGTCCTGACCACTGACCCCCAGCCCAGTGCCCGGCCTGTGCCATGTGGGAATTTTGGTAATATTTTTATGATCCCCATGTGTGCCTCCATTTCCCTCTGGACGTGGCGTGGCCAGGCTCTGTGTGGAAGGGAAGGGAGGAGGTGCTGACTCAGCAGTCCGGCTGGAAACCAGAGTCATTCACATGAATAAACCCCCACAGGCGTGTGAGTGGAGGCTCCAGAGAGCCCCAGTGGCGGGACAGTCGCACCGAGTGATAACAGCCGAGGAAGGAGGTTCCCTGCCTCGCTGCGGGGAAGCAAAGCAAAGCCCGGAGCGGAGAGCACAGGTGACAGTGCCAAGAGTGGAGTGTGCAGAGACACTGAGCACACACCTGGGACAAACGACAAAGGGCGAGACGGCGAGACACGGCCTGTCGCGGAGTGTGGGGGAGTCAGGGCCCTGCACCCCTCTTCCCGAGATTCACTGCGACTCTCAGCCAGCCAGTAAAGCAGAAGGTTTATTTAAGGACAGGAACACAGTCTCAAGCAGAGCGTGTAGGTACGACCAGACCCCCTCAATTAGGTCCCTCGGGGAGGTTCAGGGAGCTTAGACCCCAGCTTGGGGTTCCCTGCGTTGCACCACCCAGCCCCAAACTGAAACCAAACCAAAACTCCTCCTGCAGCTCCTCTCTTCCCCCTCCCCCCAGCTCCTCCTCTCCTTTGTTCAGTCTCCCGGGCAGAAGGTGTTAATTCTCCCCACCCCCTCCTGGCTCAGGTTACAGCTCAGGTAGCTTCTTTCAAGGGAAGTCCCACATCCCCACTGCAACCCCCCTGCAACATTCCCAGGTCAAATCTGCCCCGCTCCCTGCTCCGTCACACGGCCCAAATGGATTCTGCAGCAGCTTGGCTGGGGGTTGGCTAGACTGACCCGTCTGAACCTCTGCATCTGTCTGCTGACCTCGGGACCTTTGCCCACTGCGCGAGGTGGCTAATAAGCTGCTGCCTCGTGCCCTGGGGGAGCTCCCTCGGGGGTCTGGCTCTGCAGGGAACCGATAACAGGCTGGCTCACCCCTTAACAGCTGGAGCTGGCCCACCCTGGTTGCAGACTGAGACCCCCGAGAGGAATCGGGTGATGCCAGGAGAGACGCAGCAGGAGGCCGCGGAGAAGGGGAAGTCCAGGAAGTTGTGGTTATGTCTGCAGAGAGCCAGGCTTGTCTACACTCAGAGTCAGGCTCGTGTCGAACTAGCTGTGCATGTCTCTATGCTTCCATTTGTCTCCCGCCCATGCACGCGCCCTGTTACGGCGACGCAGTAACACCACCAGTCCTCCAGCTGCTGTCCCACAATGCCCAGCACAACCACTCTGGTCACAACTGTGAACTCGGCTGCCCAAGGGTCACGAAGACCGGAACCCACCACCAGACATTTCTGAAATGCCTTTTCCTGGGCGCCCAGCTCGCCTAGCAGCTCTCCGCGGTCATGTGCAAGCGCCCAGCCAGTGACGTGCTCCAGACGCGCTCCTTCCCGGAGGTGCCGGATCTCCCGGGCCTGTGGGAACACCGCTATGCACCGGCCACAGAAACGCGATAGCTGTGAGCAGATTGCTTGGGGGATGCAGGAGAAGGGGTACGGCAGGGACCAGCGGCAGCGTCGCATGAAAGCAGAGCAGCTGTTGTGGGTGTACACTCAGCCAGGGAGGCCAACAACCAATCCGGTGCCAAGCCACAGACCTGCTGCTTATACGAAGAGCTGCATGCCACCCTCAGCAGAGACACACACACACCCCCGCACACCACCATGGATGCCTCCAAGAGCCGGAGCCAGACCACTGCAGCGAACGGAGAGGACGAGGAGGGACATGCAACTGGTGGGTCCTGCTACGCCACGAGACAAGACCCGTCTGAGACTCCCCCAGGCCAGTCACTCCCGCCTGGATGCGCCTGACGCATGGGAAGGAACAGGAATGCATTTCTTAGGACAGTTTAAACGTAGTGGTGGTGACGGAGCGCACTGTGAAAGGACACAGCCATCGACTTCTCACTCATTTACTCGTACGAGAGGAGACAGCAGCACGCCGACCAGAGGGAGAGGTGGTATCTGCCCTGTAGCGTTAGGCAAGGGTGGCAAGCGGAGCAGCTTATTGATGTGCTGAGGGATATTCCTTGCCTCCTCCTGCGAGCTCTCGGTGAAATGTTCACGGAGAGACTCTGCAATCCTCTCCCGAAGGACTCTAGGGATGACAGCCCGATTTCTTCCTCCACAGTAGGACCCCGTCCCACACCAGTCTGTGATGAGCTCAGCTGGCACCACTGCAGGAAACTGGCTTCGGGACACCAGCAGCCGCTGTGGTCTCTGTGCCTCTCGTGAGCGAGAGCTCAGCTGAAATCCGCATGGCCCGTCGAGTGCCTGTACTCAGTGCCTTTGCCCCATGCATGCGTGTAACATTCCCTCGCCCCCCTGCCGCCAGACTCCCCAGACGGCAGAACGGAGCTGGGCACAATCACTCAGGGCAGGTGTCAACGAGAAAGTCTTGTTTCAAATGCAAGGGGCGTTCTGCACCTTTGCGTTCACTTTCCGTTGTGACTACGCTGACAAGGTACCGCTGTGTGCTTCAGCTCCAGCTCTGCCACTGTGGCTTCGGGGGGTTCCCCCTCCTGAGCCAGACGAGGAGGAGAAAGAAGAGGACTTGGGAGGTGTGACGAAGTGGGGGGGGGGTTTCTGTGGGTTTCCAATGGTTTGCATGCAGAGGGAGTGGGACACAGTTTCCCCGGGTGTTACTGGTTTAACGAGGTGAGGGGAGAGGGAGTTTGTTGTTACAGAGGACTGGAGAGGGAACTTGGGACCTCAGCCGATGGCCTGGAGGATGGAGACCCCAGCGACTGGTGACCCGGAGATCCAGCTGAGGAGACGCGGCCGGTTCTGGCCAGTGGGAGGACAATGGGCTGCAGAGTGAGGACCCAGTGACCGAACCAGCCGGTTCCAGCCAGAGAACAGAAGCAGGAGAGGAGGCCCCGGTTTACGACCCTGTTTCTCTGGAGAGAAAACAGTGGACAGAGGCAGGGCCTGGGGCCGGTGATCTCAGATGCCCAGCTGGGAGCAGGGGGGCTCTGGGCTGGAGAGGGGGAGCAGGCAGAGCCCACCTGGATGCAGAAAGACTGGGATGTGCTGGGCTGAGGGAGGCCAGGCCTGAGGCCCTGAGAGTTTCCTGTGCTGTGTTCAGACGCTCAATAAACCCTCCTGTGTTACGCTGGCTGAGAGTCACTCCAGTCTAGAGAACAGGGTGGCATCAACCCTTTCGGGGGTGGAGGCCCAGGTGGTCCAGAGCGAGGGGACTCCCTGGGGGGGCCCATGGCAGAGACAGACGTGCTAAGGCTCAGAGAGGTGCAGCTCCAGGAGGTGGAGGGGCCTAACCCCAAGAGAGAGTGGACCCCCAAGAAGGGCTGTCCCCTGAAAGGGGCACCCCCCCCCCCCCGGACCGCACAGGGCCACGAGTGGGCACGGTCTGTGAGTCCGTGACAGGATGCCATGTCCAGTGAGATCCTGCAAGCCAGCGCTGCATCCGATTGTGAGCAGAGGGCCCAGAGCGAGAATATTGCAGACTGAGAAGGAAAGAGCAGACAAGAGAAAGGCCCCAGGGTCCCGGCAGGCCAAGGAGAGGGAGATGCACCAAGCCATGATGGGGCGTCTCCCGCAGCAAACACAGATGCTGCAGACTCTTGTGGACCTACAGGTTCAACAAGCCCGGGCTCGCCTCCCTCTGCAGTCCATGGAGAGCTCCACTGCAGCACCTCCCTACAGCCCTGCTAACAGTCCATGTCGCATGGGGGCGCAGCCCTGCCTGCACCCCTACACCAGCCAGGACAAGCCAGCTTCCTGTTCACTGACAGGAGAGAGCCACGGCCAAAATGGGATGAAATGGACAAGAATGTTCTTTCCCCTTGATTAGGTCTGTTCCTTTCTTTCTGAACTTTTTATCGTATTGGTTTTTAATTGCACGCCATTTCTGTGCACTGGTTTTGGTACCCAATAGAGTCTGGTTTGGGGACCATAATTGATCTTTATTTAGCCACACATGCTACAAAAGGCCAGTGCTACTGAAAGCACCCCCGACTTGTTATTGTCCAGGGCACCAGAATTCTTGGGCTCAGCCACACACACAGTGTGACCAGGATAAAGGTACAGCACGCAGTGCCAAATGAACAGGTCCACTGACAAGCTGTTCTCATCAGAAATGGCCCCCAGCCCCTCCATAATTCTAACAGCCCCAACACGTAAGGGCCAGGTGCAGCCCTGTCCCCCACGCCGCACTGTCTGGCTCACGGGTAAAGGGCGCTTTCAACGCCTCCCACAACCGCACAGCTCTGCACTGAACTCTTCTCTCAGTCCTTCTGCCTGTCTGGCCAAACTCAGGAGACAGCCACTCCCCCTGCACGCTAGCAGCAGCTTTTCCCCCAGTGCCTCACCGGTATTCAGCAGGCAGCTCTAACCACTGGGATGTTTTTTCTCACTGAGAGCTAATCTTGTGAGCAAACACCACCAGTGTCTCTTCACTTGACCAAAGCACATTCCACTGGCACATCTTTCCTTGGTGCTGTCCAGGTGGCCGGAGTACACTTCCGGAGCCCGAGGAGCAAGGGGTGGGCTGGCTCCCCCAGGATCACTACGGGCATTTCAGCATCGCCAGTGACGATCCACTGAGCGGGAAGGAAGTCCCTGGTTGCAGCTTTCTGAGCAGCCCTGGGTTCTAAAGATGGGAGCACCTTCCCTGACAGCCAACGCTGATGTTGGTGAAGCGTCCCCGTGATGCACCAGCGTTGCAGAACCACAGAAAAGCCTGTTCTGCCGATGGGCTCTGTGGCAAGGTGGCCCGGGGCCAAAATAGAGCTATACGTGCCGTCTATTGCTCCACGCTGTTCGGGAACCCCATAGCTGCAAACCCATCCGCTATGTCCTACACGCTGCCAAAAGCCACAGTCCTGCAGAACAGGAGACGATGAATGGCCCTGCAGGCTAGCATGATGACGGCCTGCGCTGTGCATTTTCCAATTGCAAACTGATTTCCCACTGACCGGTAGCATGGGGCGTTGCAAGCTTCCACAGTGCAATTGCCACTCGCTTCTCTGCTGTCACTGCCGCTCTCGCTCTGGTGTCCCTGCGCTGGCGGCCTGGGGTGAGCTCGGCACACAGATCCAGGACTGTGCCAATGCTCGTCATCCCAAACCTGCACCGCAATGCGATCCCACCGGTCACTGCTCGTTTCCCAGCCCAGAAGCGGTGCTCCATCATCTGCAGCTGTCCTGTGAAGACCACCAACAACGCTGAATTGGTTTTCGTACGTCCCACGGCAATCTGTCCTCCACGAAATCGTCACATTCCCTGTTGATGCGGTTATTCCTGCAGCTCTGCAAACACCAGAGACTTGTGCGTCCTGTGTTTGCAACGCGTCTGACAAGAGCGCAGAGCGGTGCAGGCTCCACGCTCCCGTCACAGCCAGCAGACTGCGAAGTGCTGGGCGGGTCTGCAGGACTTTTGAAAAAGGTGCAAACGTACAGCCTAGGGATGGCATTTGGGAGGACGTCGCGTGCTGGGGACTTGCTGCCTCACTCCCTGTCACCCCTGCACGAGTTGTCTCTGCCCCACGTCGCATCACCAACATTTGCCCCAAGCCAGCGTGCCGGATGATGCGAGTTCACGCTGGGACGCCTACCCATGGAGCATGGCCACCAGCCCGGCACGAGGACCCCAGCAGGCATGTGCACGAGCCATGTACTAACTGCAGCGGCTTCGTGCCAGCGTCCTGTGCGCCAGCCGAGGTCTGTAGCTAGACATGGCCTGAGGAGGCTCCGGCAGGGCCCAGAGTCAGCAGCTGGGGGAAGGCCCCACTCCAGGTGGGAGGTGCTGGGGGACAGGACTGTGCCCGGCTGCCTGAGTGGGCGACTGCTATTTGAGTTTATCATGAGAGAGACGCTGAGCTGGGGCTGGAGGGGCAGGGGCAATTGGATCCTTGGAGACTGGGGGCCTGCCTAGGGGCTGACACGGGTCTGGCGCGGGACAGGCCCGAGCCCCGAGCTCCGGGGATACCTGGAAGGCCTGACGCAGGCCCACGTCCTGACTCTGTTTGTTCTGCCACGGTTTCAAGGCGTCGCGGGTGGCACTGGCACGCAGGCTCTCCCCAAACACGTCCACATAGAAGAAGACGTAGTCGCCGTTGGTCAGGCTCTCCCGCTGGGCCAGCCTCATAATCTGGTGCAGCATCTCCAGGGGGCCGCAGATGTAGATGACTGTGGGGGGAAACACAGGGGGGAGTCAGTCACTGTGGGGAAGAGATGGGAGGGAAGGGGAGGTGTCAGTTTGCTGCAGAGCAGAGACAGGCGGAGGAGGGGGACAGGCAGTGTCAGTCACTGTGGGGCAGACACAGGCGAAGAGCTGATGGGGACAGAATGGTGTCAGTCGCTGCGGGGCAGAGACAGGCAGAGAATGGGGGTGATGTGGTGTCAATCGCTGTGGGGCAGAGACAGGTGGAGAGTGTAAGCATCAGTCACACCTCACTGCACAAACATATGCCCCTGCTCACACCCGCAGGCCTGGGCTCTCCCGCGGCTGGCCAGCTGGGATCTGCCATGCAGCTGACGGCTCCGGGCCCCCTGGGAACACACCGAGCTGTCCCAGGCAGGAAAAGCTGGGAGTCTGCACAGAGCCGGGGGGACTGGTCCCAGTGTGATGCAGGGCCCAGAGCCCCGACAGCCCAGGCCTCATGGAAGGGCAGCGCACGAGGCTCAGGGCCAATGCAGGACTCACACCAGATCAGCAGAGGAATGTACCCAGAGCCCAGCCCCACCACGTGGACGGGTTCGCAGGCACTGCCAGACAGGATTGAACCGGCAACCATCAGCCCAGGGCCCCGACCAGGGGCAGTGCGAGATACTCCAGAGGAAGGCGCAACAACCCCGCAGTAGCAGGTGTGGGATTATGAACCCCACATCAGGCCCCATCCTGGTCTCTAATTGTTAGAGATTGCTTCAAGCCCTGAGAACAAAGTTTAATCTCCCTGCCAGAACTGTTAGCCTTAACTGTACCTTGAATATTGCTATAATGCTCAGGAATGGCCGATCCCCTTTGAAACTTGTTAAAAGTTTAGCCTCAATGAAATCCTGTGGCAGTGAGTTCCACAGGCTAATTACACACCATGTGCAAAAGAGTTTCATTTGATCCGTTTTCAATTTCCCTCCTTTCAGTCTCATTGGGCGTTCCCCCTTTCTCCTTGTGCGGGGAATGGGGACAGGGAAAGTTCCCAATCTACCTTTCTATTTAAGGTGACTACACCCCCACAAAAAACCCTCAATGCTCCATCATCTCCATCTGGACGGCACTTCTGCGCCCCAACCCCCCCCACAAGTCACCCCCCTGGGACCACCCCCCCCCCCCCCCAACCCCCCCCCCCGCAATGAGGCACCCTCCCAAGACGGCCCCTCTACATCCCAACCGCCCGTGACAGCTCCTCCACACCCCATTCCCCCACAACAAGCATCACCCCTCTGGGACGCCCCCTCCACACGGCCTAGGGTTGCCAGGTGCCCCTTCTTTTCGACTGAACTTTCCAGTTGAAAAGGCACCTGACAGTGTCCAGTCAGAAACGCTGACCGGACACCCAACGGGCGCCGGAACAGTTGGGGCCAAGCAGGCAGGCTGGCAGGCAGGGAGGCGCTGTGAGGGGATCGGGCACAGTGCTGGCAGCGGGGGCAGCAAGCGGCCGTGCCCGCCCCCCTTGCTCCTCCTAGCGTGTGCCCGCGCTGGAGTCTCCATGCCACTTCCTCCAGCAGCGGCAGCAGCAGGGATGGGCAGCCAGGAGCAGCCTAGGCTCCCCCCTCCTCCTGCCCAGCTGCCCTCCGCAACCCCCCCCCCCCAAATCTGCGCCCCTGCTGCACTGCCGCCAGCTCCCGCCTGGCATGGGCGAGTAGCCGGGGCAGGGTGCCCGCCCAGGGCCGGCTTTAGGAAGTGCGGGGCCCGATTTGACGGGGCCCTGGCAGGGATGACTCACCCGGCGGCGCTCCGGGTCTTCCAAGGCACTGAAGGACCCGCCGCCGAAATGCCGCCGAAGTGCTGCCGAAGACCCAGACCGCCCCCGGGTGAGTAAAAATTTAAAAGTTAGGCACTCTTCTTTAGGGCGCGGGGCCTGTGTCGCGGAGTGTGGGGGACTCAGGGCCCCGTACCCCCGGCTTCCTGCGATTCACCATGACTCTCAGCCAGCCAGTAAAGCGGAAGGTTTATGGGATAACAGGAACACAGTCTAGAGCAGAGCTTGTAGATACAACCAGGACCCCTCGATCAAGTCCTCTTGGGGAGTGCAGGGAGCTTAGATCCCAGCTTGGGGTTCCCTGCGTTGCACCTCCCAGCCCAAAACTGAAGAGAGACCAAAAATCCCTCCAGCAGCTCTCTCCCCCCACCCCTCTGCTCCTCCTCTCCTTTGTTCAGTCTCCCGGGCAGAAGGTGTCTCTTCCCCCCCCCCCCTCCTGGCTCAGGTTACAGCTCAGGTAGGTCAATGTAACTCCCAGGCTCCATTCCCAGGTCAAATCCGCCCTGCTCCCTGCTCCGTCACAGCCCGAATGGCTAAAGCCGGCCCTGGCTGTCCCCCCCTGCCCAGGGCAGCCCACCTGCCCCTTGGCAGTGTCACCTCACTGCCGACTCCCCCCTACACACAGCCTGGAGCTGCCGTGTCCTCAGCCAGCCCCTGTGGTTGCAAAACCCCCGTGTGCCCCACTCCCCCAATGGGGCCACCTTGGCTCTCAGCCTCATCCCCCTTCCCAGGCCTGCACCCTGCCCATGCAGCCCTCCCCCATCCCCGCGCAGGACTAGAGCCAGCTCCCCTGCCACTCATTCCCCAGGAGGAACGCAGATACCACAATGCCCCCCCCACCCCGGAATTACTCTGTGCTGCAGCACCTCTGGTGTGTAGGAGGGCGGGGGGCCGGGGTGTCATTCTGTCAGTATTGGAGTTTATTTAAAGGTCTTTGACTTTTTTAGGAACCTCTTTTTGGGGAGGGCGCTGGAGGTTTAGCTCAGTAGAGCCCATATCTCTCCTTCTCCCCCCCTGCTTCCCTCAATGCTGTGTCTTAACGAGGGTCCTAAATACCCGCTACCTCGTTGGGGTTATTCCAGGACTTGCCTCGTTGAGCCGTGGACCTTTTCTCTGCACAGCGCCGAGATCTCGGCAGAGAGGAACGCATCACCTGATCTCAGTGGGATCTTGGCGAAGGTGGGGCTCGGGGCTGGCTCTTCGCATAGAGGAGGGGCAAGAATGAACTTCTCAGCCAAAGTGAAAATGCAGCCGGCAAAAATCCATGTTTTGCTTTCGTTGTACAGAGGGGGAATCAGAGCAGGGTTCTGCTGCTGAAATGCATTTTCTGCGTTTATAGTTCGTGCTGCACAGTACTTGTGTATAACTATCCGTATCCCAAGGGTTCTCTGCTGACGGGTTGTTAGGGCAGAAGTCTCATGCCTCTTTCCCACAGCGTCGGCAGGAATACAGGGAATGGCACTTATCGCAGTAGGAGTGAGCAGGAGTGAGCAACTCCTTGACATTTCCCAGCCTCCCCGACAAAGACGAGAGAAGTGTCGCAGCAAAGCTTCACCGCCCCCTTTCCTCAGAATACGGATAAGAGGGGGTAGGAAACATGCGATTTCCTGCCATAATTCCTGCTTTGGGGTTTAGGGGGTTTTGTTTGGATTGGAGGGGAGAGGAGTGAGCGGGGGCAGGGCCTCAGGGAGAGGGGCCAGAGCAGGGTGTCCGGTTTTCGGAAACTGGAAAGTTGGCAACCCTGTCACACCCCAACCCCCCAATGAGTCTGTGACGAAGTGGGAACGTTCTTAATATTTTGTCTGAATACGGTAGGGTGACCAGATGTCCCGATTTTATAGGGACAGTCCTGATTTTTGGGTCTTTTTCTTATATAGGCTCCTATTACCCCCCACCGCTGTCCCGATTTTTCACACATGCTGTCTGGTCACCCTAGAATACGGTGTGTGCCTCAGTTTCCCCTACGTGTTACTCATGTACCTAGGTGGTGGGACAAGGGTGTGTGATCATTGCAGAGGCCCCTAGAGGGCAAGTGTGACACCAGCTGGCTGCCAGGGACAGAGAACGGCCAACAATCTGTAGCCTGGCAACTGATGGCCGGAGCCAGCCCCTGCAAGAATCAGGTGGAGATGGTGGAGAACAAAGAGAGGTGGAGGCCAGGTGAGGTGACCTGCTGTTTGCCCAGGAAAGAGACAAACCCCAGAGGGGGGTAGCAGGGCCTGACAGAGGCTGGTCTGGTCAGTCTCCTGTTTTGGGACTCGGAGGTGGGGATGGGGGGAGGGAGCCCTGGGCCCTGGGTCCCCCCAAGAAGGAATTTGCTGAATGTTTCTGAACTAACAAGCTCTGCTCTTCGCTGGGGTCCCGACGACTAATAACGCGCCTGTGTCACACACTGGCTGGGTCACTGCTGGCTGCGGAGTGGGGGCAGGGCCCTGTGGGGGGATGTGAGGCTCCCCAGGGGTCCCGTCCAGGGGGACTCGCTGCGGGGAGCTCCCGGGGTGAGCAGGGGGCTGAGCGCTTCGAGGTCAGACCCAAGAGGTGCCGACGCCGAGCAGGCTCCTTGCCCTGGTGAAGGTGCCCTGAGGGGAGACGCTGCCCCAGAGTCCTGGCTACCTTCATCCAGAGCCGTTCCCGCTGTGACTCCGTGACAGTCACCCCCCGGGACGGCCCCAACGTGCCCCCCGAATCACCGCCCGGGACAGCCCCCCCCCATGAGTCACCCCCTGTACCCCTCCAACAAGAGTCACTCCCCGGGACGGCCCCCCAATAAGTCACCCCCCCCGTACCTCTCAGAGTCTCCCCTACTTGCCCGGGGGCCGCTCCCCTTCTCAGGCTCCCCGGCCGCTGCCACCGCGGCCGCCCAAGAGGACACGGGCGGGGGGCACCGCCGCGGAGGAGACGCGAGGGGCCGGGCTCAGCCGGGGCCCTGCGCCTGCTGGCCGAGAGCAGCAGGAACCGGGCGCCGCTCAGGGGGAGCCGGGCGGCCCGAGGCCAGGGCGGTGGCAGCCTCCACGGCAGCAGGGGCAGGCAGGGAGCGTAGCCCGCCCTGGGGTAGGAGAGGCCGCACTGCTGCTGTTGTTTCCCGCCTACCGCCGTCCTTCTCCTGCGCCGCGCGGCAGGGCCGGGAAGCCTGAGAGGAGGAGCGGCCCCCGGGCAAGCGGGGGAGACTCCGAGGTGAACAGGCTGCTGGCGCGGCCCGAGCGCTGGGGACTGACAGGTACCTGCCCCTAAGCAATCGTATACAAAAAATTGGGGGACCCCCTTTTGGCACCCCCAAATCTTGGCGCCCTAGGCAGCTGCCTAGTTTGCCTAGCGGTTACACCGGCCCTGCCTGAGCCCCAGTGAGTCTAACCCCGGCCCTGCTCCCTGGTTTATCTCGGCCGCCCCCCAGCCCTGCCCGCCTGCCCCAGTGCTGTGTGGCTGATGCCGGGCGCGTTACTCTCACGCTCTGCAGCGCTGCCAACACTGGTCAGACTATTGCAAGTAGCGGAGGCGAAGGGGCTGGTGCCGGGTCAGGGCCGCTGCCCTTCCTGGGCGGGGCAAGACCCTTCCCCCAGCCAATATGGCGCTACCCCTGCCCTGCTGTGCTCAGTGGCCCACACCGCCTGCCGGGGAACCTCCCCGCAGAGACAGACCCACATCTGTCCCCTGCTCCCCACACTGCGTCTCAGCTCTGCAGGGGCGGCCCCACACGCAGCACACGGCACCAGGAGCCCATCCTGGGAATCCCGCTCCCCGGAGGACGGGGACAGTGGAGAACTTGGCCTGTCGGTGAGAGCGCTGAAGGGAAGGCTCAGCGGCGACATCCCCCCGACCTGTCAGCCCCTCGGCGGGGGAGCGCACTCAGGGCAGTGAGCCGGCAGCTGGCACTGGGCAAACCCAGCCAGACGCGGCCAGGGAGGGGCATGATGCCTGGGAAGAGCTGCCCTGCCCTGGAGACGGGGTGGGGGAGTCTCTATCACTCAGGCCCTTGCAAGAGATGGGGCATCTCTTCCTGCAGCTGGGCTCTGGCTCCCCGTGGCTCGGGGGCGGGGGGGTGTGTGTCTCTGGCCAGGTGATGCTGGAGCTCGGGCAGCCCCAGATGGTCAGACTGGTCCCTAGGATGCTGGCTCCAGCGACCCCATCCCACACTACATTCAGGGCAGCCCCGGCCGGAGTCCAATGGCCCGAACCCACTCGCCTCCATGCTCTGGGCTCCCCAATGCATGTCCCTCATGGCACTGGGGACCCCTGCAGGTGGTGCCCCTGGACCAGCCCTGCTCCCACCCACAAGCGAGCTGGGGGCTAGCAAAGGGAGTAAAGGTGAAGGGACGGGGGGGGTCAAGCAGCTTGCTAAGGAAGAATGGAAAGTTCACCTTGCTCCTTCTCCAAGAAAAGCTCCCCCATCACCCACAGTCCTCCCAGCCCATCACCCCCACCCTGCTGTCACCCACAGCCCCACCCGATCTCATCATTCCCACCCTGCTGTCACCCACAGCCCCCCCGCTCTCATCACCCCCACCCTGCTGTCACCCACAGCTCCCCTGCTCTCATCACCCCCACCCTGCTGTCACCCACAGCCCCCCCGCTCTCATCACCCCACCCTGCTGTCACCCACAGCCCCCCCGTTCTCATCACCCCCCGCTGCTGTCACCCACAGCCCCCCCCCGCTCTCATCATCCCTGTGACGGAGCAGGGAGCAGGGCAGATTTGACCTGGGAATGTTGCAGGGGGGTTGCAGTGGGGATGTGGGACTTCCCTTGAAGGAAGCTACCTGAGCTGTAACCTGAGCCAGGAACGGGGGTGGGGAGAATTAACACCTTCTGCCCGGGAGACTGAACAAAGGAGAGGAGCAGCGGGAGGGGCGGGGAGTTTAGTTTCGGTTGGGGCTGGGTGGTGCAACGCAGGGAACCCCAAGCTGGGGTCTAAGCTCCCTGAACCTCCCAGAGGGACCTAATTGAGGGGGTCCGGTCGTACCTACACGCTCTGCTTGAGACTGTGTTCCTGTCCTTAAATAAACCTTCTGCTTTACTGGCTGGCTGAGAGTCGCAGTGAATCTCGGGAAGAGGGGTGCAGGGCCCTAACTCCCCCACAATCCGCAACAACTGGTGGCAGCGGCGGGATCTACTGCACCCCGTGGACGGCGCTTCCTGCAGTAAGTGACTGGGGAGCAGTAAAACGAAGGGGGATTGACGGG
>NC_048310.1:1077398-1144811 GCF_013100865.1 Trachemys scripta elegans
CCTCTATCATATCCCCCCTTAGTCTCCTCTTTTCCAAGCTGAAAAGTCCTAGCCTCTTTAATCTCTCCTCATATGGGACCCGTTCCAAACCCCTAATCATTTTAGTTGACCTTCTCTGAACCTTTTCTAGTGCCAGTATATCTTTTTTGAGATGAGGAGACCACATCTGTATGCAGTATTCAAGATGTGGGCGTACCATGGATTTATATAAGGGCAATAAGATATTCTCCATCTTATTCTCTATCCCTTTTTTAATGATTTCTAACATTGTCAAGGCTCCTTCCCCACTCTGAACTTTAGGGTACAGATACGGGGAACTGCATGAAAACTTCTAAGTTTAACTACCAGCTTAAATCTGGTCTGCTGCCACCATTCCAAAGCTAATTCCCTTCCCTGGGTAGCCTTGAGAGACCTTCACCAATTCCCTGGTGGATCCAGACCCAATCCCCTTGGATCTAAAAACAAGGAAAAATCAATCAGGTTCTTAAAAAGAAGGCTTTTAATTAAAGAAAAAGGTCAACATCATCTCTGTAAAATCAGGATGGAAAATAACTTTACAGGATAATCAAACTTAAAGAGCCCAGAGGAACCCCCTCTAGCCTTAGGTTCAAAGTTACAGCAAACAGAGGTAAACGCTCTAGCAAAAGGTACATTTACAAGTTGAGAAACCAAAGATAAAATTAACACGCCTTGCCTGGCTGTACTTACAAATTTGAAATATGAGAGACTTGTTCAGAAAGATTTGGAGAGCATGGATTGATGTCTGGTCCCTCTTAGTCTCAAGAGCGAACTCCCCCCAAAACAAAGAGCACAAACAAAAGCCTTCCCCCCACCAAGATTTGAAAGTATCTTGGTCCTTTGGGTCAGGTGTCAGCCAGGTTACCTGAACTTCTTAACCCTTTACAGGTAAAAGGATTTTGGAGTCTCTGGCCAGGAGGGATTTTATAGTACTGTACACAGGAGGGCTGTTACCCTTCCCTTTGTAGTTATGACAAACGTCCTGTTTGCTTTTTTGACTGCTGCTGCACACTGCGCGGACATCTTCAGAGAACTATCCACGATGACTCCAAGATCTCTTTCCTGACTTGTTGTAGCTAAATTAGCCCCCATCCTATTGTATGGATAGTTAGATTATTTTTTCCAATGTGCATTACTTTACATGTATCACAAACACTCCAGCTGTGACGGCTCCTACACAGGCCCTGTTCCCCGGTTCCCAGCAGGTCTTGGAAAGTCCCACCTGCTGCCCCTGCCTGAGTCTGCTGTCTCTCCCCTGGCACTGCCAGGCCAAGGGGGCGGCTGTGCCGGGAACATGCAGCGTGCCATGCAGGGCTCCCTGGTAGGGTGACCAGACAGCAAGTGTGAAAAATCAGGACGGAGGTGGGGGGTAATAGGATCCTAGATAAGAAAAAGACCCAAAAATCGGGACTGTCCCTATAAAATCGGGACATCTGGTCACCCTACTCCCTGGGCTGGCGCAGCAGAAGCCTGCCAGAGCCAGAGCTGCTCAGTCACTCCATCTCTCACTGTCTTTCCCTGGGACTCAGTTTATAGGCTCCCGTTCTGACTGACCAGAGCCAGGCTGCAGGTTGGCCTGAGCTCACAGACCCCTAGAGGCCCAGGCCAGAGGGGACCCCTGTGATCACCCAGTCTGACCCCCTGCATAGGACGGGCCAGAGAACTTCCTCTAAATAATTCTCAGAGCAGATCTGTTCGAAAAACATCCCAACTTGATTTAAAAGTTGTCAGGGACGGAGACTCCACAGTGACCCTTGGTAAACTGGTCCAATGGTTAATTCCCCTCACTGTTAAAAATGTGCCTCATTTCCAGTCTGAATTTGTCTCGATTCAACGTCCAGCCATTGGATCGCGTTTAGACCTTTTGCTGCTAGACTGAAAAGCCCATTATTAAATATTTGTTCCCCAGGCAGGTGCTTACAGCTGGTGATCGAGTCTCCCCTTCACCTTCTCTTTGTTAAGGTAAGATTGAGCTCTTTGGGTCTGTCACTACAAGGCAGGTTTCTAATCCTTAAATCATTCTCGTGGCTCTTCTCCGACCCCTCTCCAATTTATCAACCTCCTTCATGAACTGTGGGCACTGGAGCTGTATTCCGGCAGCGGTCGCACCAAGCCCAATAACCTCAGTGCTACTCCTCGAGATTCTCATTTACATGTCCCTAGCTCAGTGAGGTTCCCATCGAAACCCAGCTCTGCAATGAAGTGTGCCTGTTCTAGGCGGTAACCAGCCAGGTCCTGCTTTGTGGGCTCAGGGGACATAGCCCCCCTAGCCTGGCCCCCCAAGCTTTCCTGTACCCTGGCATGAGACCCACCAGGCTCCAGCCACTGCCCTTTGATCACTGGCATTTTCTTTAGAAGCCCATGTGACCTGAGAGCAACCAGAGGGCCAGGGACTGAGATACGGGCGCTGTGGAGATCATAGGCTTTCGAGACCGAGGGGTCACTGCTCAGTGCCCCAGCACTGCTGGGAGTGCCTGGCTAGGAGGAGACCACAGTATGGCTTTGCTAGTCTGAATGATTATTGGTCCTCCAGTAGCCCCCAGAGGACCTGTCGGGAGCCGGTGCTGACATCTGTCCGGACAGCCCCTGCCCCAGAGAATGTACAGGTTTAGTAGAGGAGACATGGGAGGGGGGAGAGAGAGGAGGCGGTGGGAGACAAGGGTCACAGTGGGGGGGATACAAGGCTGCAGTTTTAGCGTATGGGGGGTATGGAGGCAGCATTGCTTAATGCCACACACACACACACACTCTCTCTCTCTCTCTCCTGGGGCAATTCCACCCCCAGTGGGACTTAGCGCAACCTCAGCTGCAGGGCCGGCTTTAGGCCGATTCCCCCGAATTGGGCCCCGCGCCTAAGAGGGCCCCACGCCCTAAAGAAGAGCGCCTAACTTAGGCGCCTTCTTAATTTTACTCACCCGGCGGCGGTCCGGGTCTTCGGCAGTGGGTCCTTCAGTGCCGCGGAAGACCCAGGGCGAGTGAAGGACCCGCCGCCGAAGACCGAGTCCGCCGCTGGGTATTCGAATCGGGCCCCACACTTCCTAAAGCCGGCCCTGCTCAGCTGTTCCCTCTTCTAAGCTGTGCTAACTGACAAGTGCCCTAATGGTCCCCCGCAAGCACTGGGCACAGCACCAGCGGTTAGCGGCTCCTCTGAGCTCCCATCATGTCGCTGGCCCAAGCTGGCCTGGACTTGGAGAGGAGCGGTGGGACTAAGGGCACGAAACTCCTACAGATACAGCCAGGAGCTGAGGGTGGGTGCAGTCTAACCCCAGAGCACCGTGCCCCCCTCGGGGACTAGGAGCCCAGCACCTCCCTCACCCCCATCTCAGCAGCTTCCCTGGGCAGGCTGTGCCGGTGGCTCCGTGGCCCAGGCCCACAATTCCTCACACTATTCACAGCTCTACTAACGCGTGCTTCCGGCTGGCTTGGGGGCAGGGAGTGTGAAATGGGGCCTTTTCCCTCCTGGGGGGACAGCTCTCATCTAGCCTCAGGCCACCCAGGGGACTGGCTCCCCCACGCTGCTGCCCCTCAGGGCTTCTTCCCTGAGCCCTTCCCCCCAACCCTCTGGCTGGGATCTGGCCTTTTCCAGGGTCTCCTCTGGCTTCTACCCTGCCAGCGAGCCCCCACCTGCAGCCCCCCCTCAGCCCTGCAGGGAAATGACCCAGCTGACCCCACCCATTGCCCCAACCTAGTCCCCAGCTGAGGAGGGTGGGGGTGGCTGATCTGTCACAGGGGAGCGCACGCTCAGCCTCACCTGAGGGCAGCCTGGGACAGCCCCACTTCTCTGCAGCAAAGCTAAATACCTGAACACATGCCCCCCTGCCCAGTGCAGTCCTGTCTGTGTGTGGTAGCAGGGAACACACGCCAGCCTGGGCTGAACCTACAGAAACCATCCTCCTTATTGAACTACGTCTCTAATCGACCCAGACCCGTTATTGGCGGGAGTGCAGGGCATAGTTACAGATGGCTGGAGAGAGAGGCAAGCACAGAACTCCAGCCTTATTACTTGTAAGCAGGGGCTGAAGGAGCCCTCCCCTGACAGCTAGCAGGGAGGGGGGGAGGCTTCAGGACCAGACTGTATTTACATGAACACACACGCTCTGCGTCGGCATCCAGCAGACAGAGCGGTGCTGCCCAAAGTGATCAACATTGGCTGGTGTTGGGATACAAATCACTTTAGTACTGACTGCGGGGAGGTGAAACGCTGTTATCCATGTTGTTGTTTTTAATTGTATGAGTAAAGGGGAGCAGGGCTGTGCTTACCCTGCCCCAAATGAGGGGGTCACCCTCAGCTGAAAGGACCTTGTTAAGCCAGGGGTTCAAATGCCAGAGCCCCATGGAAGTAAGAGGGGTGGGCACAGGTGACCCAGCCAGGGGATGTGGATTCTCCCAAAAGTAGGGTGACCAGATGTCCTGATTTTATAGGGACAGTCCCGATTTTTGGGTCTTTTTCTTATATAGTCTCCTATTATCCCCCACCCCCATCCCAATTTTTCACACTTGCTGTCTGGTCACCCTTCCCTAAAGGTCCCCAGTCTCTTTAACCTGTTCCCTCCACTGTTCTAAGAGGAAATAACAGGCTCCGAATGGAGCCTATTTAGCGCTAAGTGCTGCAATCAGAGCTTGTGGGGCAGCGTTTCTGCCCGGCTGCTAAAAGCGGACAATCCCTAAGAGACTGATCTGCAGAGGTCACAGCAGAGAGGCAGGTGGCAGCAGAAGTAACTAACAGCGGCTGGCAGGAGCCGGAGCGTCAGGCAGGGCAAGTGCTCAGAGGCCAGATCAAGCCAGGTGCCTTCTCCCCCGGGTGGGAGGGGAACTCACCCAGCTGCGCCACTGACCCAGGACAACCCGTGTGAGTGGGGTGCGGTGCGGGGAGCAGAGGGGGGCACAGAAAAGGAACGGTCGGTTGTAGAACGGAAGAACACGAGGCGGAAGCTCTGCCCCACGCACTCTGGGTGGGCGTCCTGCTCACAGTTTGTTTATGAATCCTGCTTGTGGCATTTTCCCTAATTAACGCAGGGTGACTTCCCTCCTTTCTTTACAAGTTTCTCTTTACACTCTGTGCTTGCGAGAGGGGAAGTTTGGTCTCTCAGAGGCGCCCAGGGGTGGGGTGTAATTGTCCCGGGGCACTGGGTGGGGGCTGGAGCCGGCTCAGTGTTGGATGGATGGAAAGGAACCCCCAGATACTGAACCCGGCCCTGGTTGCTGCCGGCTCCACCTGCCAGGAGGGTCACATACTCCCCAAAGGGGTCCGAGTATCCGGGGTGGGGGCTTAGTGTCAGCGACTCAGGTGATCATGCCCCCAGTAAGCAGACTGGTGGTGCCAAAGTCGTTCCATGAGGCACATCCTGGCATTGCACGCATGATGGGGCTCGCACACCATTGTGTGTGATGGCTGGGGATGGATTGGGAGATCACAAGTGTCGTGTGACGCTGTGCCGTTTGCCAATCCAGCTTCAACGGAAGTTCACCCATGGGCGTAGCCTCAGCAACTCATGGTGACGGTGCTGGTCCATTTATGGGGCGGGGGGGGGGGGGGGGGGGTGAAGAATGTTTTTAATAATAATTTATGCTCATTTAAAATGGATTGAGGCAAGCGTAGTGCCCCACTCCACAGCCCAGCCTACAGCTGATAAACTGCGTCTTACCTTTGCCATTTCGAGGTTGCCTGAGTCAGGGGGAAGGGACAATGGTACCCAGCTCACCAGGGCTCTCGGTCAGGAATTTATTTAACAACAAAGGAGCATCCAACACGTTCGCGCTGCGCCCTGCCCCCTCCTTCGAACGGCCGAGCGGCGTGGGCTGTGCGGATCACAAGAGAGGGAATGAAGAAGATGCCACATGGGAGCATGGAAGCCAAGCAGGCCAGGTTTTTTCCCCCATGATCGCGGGACACCAGAAGCTACACCAGGAAAGCCAGCTGCAGAACTCTGCATGGGAAGGAACCTAGGAATTCACCTGGTCTCTCTGCACCCTGATGAAGCCGCTGAGAGAGGAGCAGGCTGGATCCGATGCACGAGCATCACCACAAACTTTAGGTGTAAGTAACGCACTATCTGCTCTTAATATTTGCAATGGCCCTCGCTGGTTATCAGGTCACATCATAGCACAGGTGGGACACTGTCTTGGGCACCCGAGTTACCAGGTGGAAGGCACATTCGTAGACATTAGTCAGGTTAATCTGCAGGACCATGAGGAGATGCCTGCAGAGAATTCGCATTCGGAGCTGGAGGTACCCGGTATTATGGCGCCATTAGATCATCCCATTGCTCCATCCAGACACACAGACGGCTGAGGGCCGCGTACCAACCACTGCGGTGGACCAGGACGCGAGGCCTGCCGAGGGGTTGTGTTATCAGAGAGCCCTGCTGCACCCGCTATCAAGAAGTGCGAGTGTTTCCACTGAGACTTTCCAGAGAATCTCCCAGACCTCGATACCGACTGGACGTGCAGTGGTACGACAATGACACCAGAGGGCAGAGCAATCCCTCATAAGTGCCTGAGGGAGGTTGATCCGACCTCTTCGTGAGGGGGGTGGGTTGGGTTGTTAGAATGGCGCCCCCACCCACACTCCGTTCTCCCCCCACCCAGGAGGTGCCCACACATCCCCTCCACCTCTGGCCCCAGCTTCACCGAACAGACGGACTGCACCGGAGCCAGGCTCTCTGGGGCTGCAGAAATGCAGCCGGTGCAAAGCAGGAGCACTGCGATGCTCCTCTTGACTGCGGGGGACCCTGTGGCTGAGGCAGCGGCTCTCCCAGCGCCGAGGGAAGTGTGAGCCATCCCATGGGACAGGGACACTGCAGCAAGGCTTACAGCACGGTCCCGTTCCTCTCTGGCTGCTGAAAGCCAGCGAGACGCACCTGGGCCACCACTGCTCGAGATCACCAGCTTCTTCCAGGGTGGGCAGCCGTGCAGCAGCCCCGAGGCACAGGCCAGTCCATGGTGCATGAGAAGCCATCACTCGCTCCAACGCAGCCGTGTCTACGGGTGTCCCTGGCAGGGCTGGCCATGGGCTAATCCTGACACCTTAGGGACTCTCGGAGACAGAAGCTGACCTGGCCTAAACCCTGGGTTGTTCTGCAACTTAAATGAGCCATCAGCCCTTGGGGGCTCCCTGCACACCCCGCCCAGAGGAACAAACACACCATGTGGCGGCACTATTTGGGACAGATCCTCCCAAGGAAATTCTCACGTCCCAGGGCCCGTGACCCCCAGGCTGCTGCACACAATGCAGGGAGGTCACACAGAAGCAGGAGATGATGGAGACCACAGGACACGGTCTCTATTGCCATGCTGGGCATGGAGATACCCCAGTGACAGGGACCACACAAGAGTCTTGACAGGCAGACGGACGCGTGGCTTAGACAGCAGGGCACTTGGTGCTGAGGTCAGGTTCCACTTCCTTCCAGGGACACTGCGCGACCACGCCATGAATTGCTGGGCGGAGTCAGGCCTCGTGCTCCCAGTGGGGTGTTTTGCCTGTGCCGAGAGCTTGTGCAAGGGTCACGTTGACATCCTCTGTACAAGGGGACGGGCAATAGACTGGCTGCAGGGTCTGGCACACTAGGAGCATGCTGCCTGTTGTCCGGGCGAGACAGGCCAGACTGGAAAGAACAGAGCTCAGGGCCTGGATGGAGGGGCAGCAGGACAGCCTGGCATGTGAGGAGATGGGGCCAGAGGAGTGAAGCTGGCTCAGGGCTAATGGGATGTGAAGGAGCTGCCGGAGGTCGCTGGGCAGGTGGAGCTCAGGGCACTGAGAACAGAGGCCTGGGGCACTGGTACATGTAAGGCACTACCAGGTGCCCAGAGCCGGTCCCTCCTGCACTAGGGGATTGGGGTCTGAGAGGCACCGGAGGGGGCAGGGGCAGGAGAACAGCTTCCCCGGCCCCTCGCCTGGCATTCGCACAGCCAGCCAGGGCAGAAGGGAAAGGCACTTGCTGTTAACGAGCAGGGGTGGCTCTGATTGGCCCCACTGCCCCCTAGGAGTCATGCCCTCCCCCTGGCTGCTGGGAAATGGGGCTCTCTGTTTTCAGGGCGTGGCTGGGCTTGCAGGGGTCACTTCTCAAGCGGAGATCCCGGAGCTGCAGAGTCTGGCTGCGCTATTGGGTTGATTGGCGTTTGTCTAACTTCCAGCCCGGGGCTGCATGGGAATGGGATGGTGTGAGGGGCCCAGGCCTGCCCCACGCCAGCACTCAGCAGAGAGACAGACTATTCTGTGAGATGCCAAAGAGGGCGTGTGCCCCGGGGCCTGTGGCTCGTGGCAACGGCCCAGGCTGGGATCGCGCCTAGGTTGCATCATCATCCTGACCAGTCACACAACCACGCCCTGGCAGCTGGGACTTGGCTGGGCCCGGGGGATGCCCAGCGCCCGGCCTGGGGGATGCCCAGCGCCCGGCTGAGTGTAACTGAGCCCTGCGGTGCTGGAGACGGAGGTGAATCCTTCCCTAGGGCAATCCTTGGGTGCTAGGAGTCCTCTGGTGTTACGGCTCCCAACCCTGCAGAGATGCCAGGCCGGGGCCAAGCACTGCTGGCAAAGGACCCGGGGTCAAACCCCACACACAGCAGAGCCACATCCTGGTGCGTTGCACCCGCCCTGGTGACCCGCGGGGGCGGGGCCTACACTTGGATAACAAGGTCCGGCCCCTCAGGCCAGGAGACGCGCTGACGGTGACAGTAACTGCTGCCTCCGGGCAGAGGCTCTCGACTCAGCTGCGTGACCAGGGGAGCAGCGAGGTCAGCAGGGGCCCGCTCCTTCGGCCACATGCAGAGGCAGCGAGAGGTGGGAATGAGCCTGGCCTGGGGTCGTGGGCGGAAACATCTCAATAGCCATTAGTGCCTCCCTCCCAGGAGCAGCTGGAGGCGTGAGCTGACGAGACGCAGCATCCAGGCTATTACAGTCCCTGTCCCAGAGCAGGCTTATGCAGCAGGAACCCGCTCCCCGCATTAGCCCCTGCAATGGGCTCTAGCCCGCTGCATCACCGAGCCAGGGAGAGAAGCCAGTGTCGGGGCCCAGGAATTGCCAGAGTGGATCAGACCCAGGGTCCCTCTAGCCCAGTGTCCTCTCTCGGATGCTGCCAGCACCAGAGGCTATAGAAGGAGATGAAAGAACCCTGCAGTAGCAAGTGTGGGATCATCCACCCCCACATCAGGTCTCCTCCTGGTCTCCAATCACTAGAGATTGGCTCCAGCCCTGAGCGTGAAGGTTAATGTCCCTGCCAGAGCTTGTCATTCATAGCAGGGACTCTGGCTTTTTGAGACACAAATACCCAATAACAAGGTTCAAACAGGCAATTACTCCTGAACACATTATTCAAAAACAACAAATACCTCAAGAGCCACAGTCACACAACTGAGGAAGAAGGCTGTGCTGGTTAAAAAACTGACCTGGTTTAAAGGGGAATAAAAGGCCACTATAAAAAAAAAAGTAACAAATGGAAGAAGGGAGAAGAGTATAGTAATGAATATAAATCACAAGTTAGGAATTGTAGAAACTTGATAAGGGAAGCAAAGGTACAAAAGGAAAAACCTGTGGCCAGCAGAGTTAAACACAATAAGAAGTTTTTTTTTTAAAATACACTGGGAACAAAAAGAATCCTGACAATGACATTGTTCTATTACTAGAGGGAAATGGTAAAGTTATCAATAATAATTCAGAAAAGACAGAAGTATTCAATAAATATCATTCACATTTTTCTAATTAAATTCTTCCTCCCAACTGATTTGGTTCATAGTTGCTTTCAGCTTTGTGAAATTGGCACCAAGTATACATATTACTGGTCTTGATTTTATTCTGCTTGCACATTATAAAAGATCAAGTCACGATTATGTGTACCTAAGCAACCACTGATGTTTAGTTCTGTGATCAGTTCCTCTTCATATCTTAGGACATTGAGAGAATAAAGAATTCCCCCATGTTGGCTGCAATAATTTTTGTGTTAGCAGATTGTCATCTATAATGTTTAGAAATTCCAAGGATATTTTAGTATTGGCAGCATGAAACTTCCAGCACATGTCTCAAACTGAAGTCCCCCATGGTCATACAGTTTCCCCCCTACCTATGCATTATACATTGGTGTGTAAGGAGACAGTCGTCCTGTTCCCTAGTGTGATTTGGTGGTCTGTAGCAGACACCAACTAGTAACCAGTCTTGTGCTTCAACTAAGTGATTTGGCAACAAAATGGCAAATGAAATTTAATGTGGATAAATGTAAAGTAATGCATATTGGAAAAAATAACCCCAACTATACATACAATATGATGGGGGCTAATTTAGCTACAACAAGTCAGGAAAAAGATCTTGGAGTCATCGTGGATAGTTCTCTGAAGATGTCCACGCAGTGTGCAGAGGCGGTCAAAAAAAGCAAACAGGATGTTAGGAATCATTAAAAAGGGGATAGAGAATAAGACGGAGAATATATTATTGCCCTTATATAAATCGATGGTACTCCCACATCTCGAATACTGCGTACAGATGTGGTCTCCTCATCTCAAAAAAAAGATATACTGGCACTAGAAAAGGTTCAGAGAAGGGCAACTAAAATGATTAGGGGTTTGGAATGGGTCCCATATGAGGAGAGATTAAAGAGGCTAGGACTCTTCAGCTTGGAAAAGAGGAGACTAAGGGGGGATATGATAGAGGTATATAAAATCATGAGTGATGTGGAGAAAGTGGATAAGGAAAAGTTATTTACTTATTCCCATAATACAAGAACTAGGGGTCACCAAATGAAATTAATGGGCAGCAGGTTTAAAACAAATAAAAGGAAGTTCTTCTTCACACAACGCACAGTCAACCTGTGGAACTCCTTGCCTGAGGAGGTTGTGAAGGCTAGGACTATAACAGCGTTTAAAAGAAAACTGGATAAATTCATGGTGGTTAAGTCCATTAATGGCTATTAGCCAGGACGGGTAAGGAATGGTGTCCCTAGCCTCTGTTTGTCAGAGGATTGAGATGGATGGCAGGAGAGAGATCACTTGATCATTGCCTGTTAGGTTCACTCCCTCTGGGGCACCTGGCATTGGCCACTGTCAGTAGACAGGATACTGGGCTGGATGGATCTTTGGTCTGACCCAGTACGGCCGTTCTTATCTGTTAGGACATTGATCCTTAAGCATTCAAGATCATTTTCTTCAGAACTATCAGCGACTTGGAAACAGGTAATGCTATCAAGTATCAGGGGGTAGCCATGTTAGTCTGTATCCACAAAAATAACAAGGAGTCCGGTGGCACCTTAAAGACTAACAGATTTATTTGGGCAGAAGCTTTCGAAAGGGAAATCTGTTGGGTGCCACCGGACTCCTTGCAGGTAATGCTATTTTTGACACAGTGCCACTCCCCCTCCCCTTTTGCCCACTCAATCCTTCTGGAATAGGCTTTAGCCATTGATTTTAACGTTCTAGCTGCGCAAATCATCCCACAGATTTCAGTGATACCAACTGCTCAAATTAACGCTCTCCCATGACAAATGCAGCACAAACAACCAAACATTCAGCAACTCCCACGCCCCCCTTCTGCTTGTCCTTACTCCTTGTAGTATGCCTACGCTTCAGCCCTGCTCCTTCAATGACTCTGCATGAGAGATGCTGTGCCCAGTGGAGACTTACTGATGGGGCTATGGCCCATACCGACCTCCCTGTAGGACTGGGGCCATGAACAGGAAATTTCTTGGGGCAGGGGCCATGATTGTTGTGATGAAGTGAGAATTTTTTGTAATATTTTTATGAAGTCTGTGTGTGCCTCAGTTTCCCCTGTGTGCCACATTGTTACCTGGTGTGGAAAAGGGCTGTTTTCTATCAGGGCAAGTGAAGAGACAGATATGGGTGTCGCTGAGCTGTCTGGGCCTGATCCCCATATCAGTGGAGCCTCTGAAAGACAATAGTAAATCCAATTACTTGGACATTGATACCTAGCAATCAACACCCCAGAGGGAGATGGGCTCTCCACCTCTCCTTAGGGAAACTGAACAACAATCCCCAGCTCGAGATCAAAGGACCAGGGAGATGTAAGGTGGGGAAGGGGAAGATAAGTATTGCCTCCAGCAGCCAATCAGGGGGCTCTGACCAGGGATTTGGACCAAGGAGGTCAGACTGAGACAGACAGAGTTTGACCCAAGGGCAGGGCCGGCTCCAGGGTTTTGGCCGCCCCAAGCGGAAAAAAAAAAAAAAACAAAAAAAACCCCCATGATCGTGATCTGCGGCGGCAATTCGGCGGGAGGTCCTTCGCTCTGAGGTGGAGTCAGGGACCGTCCACCGAATTGCTGCTGAATACCTGGACGTGCCGCCCCTCTCCGGAGCGGCCACCCCAAGCACCTGCTTGACAAGCTGGTGCCTGGAGCCTGCCCTGTCCAAGGAGTTCCCTACAGCGTGGCTGGGCGCTGGGCTGACCAGACTGGACGATGCTCCAACCGTCAGTTCTCTGGGCTACCCTAAGGGCTCCCTGTGCTGTGTCCAGGTGACGGACAGACCCGACTGTTCCAGCAGCGCTGGGTGAGTGTCACTGCAGATGCTGGGCGAGGTGCAATAATCCCTTAGGAGTGGACAGGTCTCCATTGGGGTCCGTCTCAGTGGGACTCACTGAGCAGAGCTCACGGGGTGACGCAGGGGCTGCAGGCCCAGAGGTCCAGTCTCAGGAGGTGGTGAAACCGCACGGCTGACCCTGGAGGAAGAGCGAAGCCCATAGGGGGTCTGGCCCACTGATGGGCTCCTCCTACAGATCGTTCCAAAGCTGGGGGTGTAGCACCGACCCTGTGGGTCCGTGACAGTTGCAGGTCTGTGCAGTTCTGTGCACAGCCATTGTGTGTGTCTGTACAGCTCTGTGCATGCTTAATAGATAACAGAAATTATTACAAATCAGGACGATCCAAGCATAATGAGGGCTACGCAGACAAAGAAACTACACCCCCTGCCTATGTGCCCCAAGGTGGCAGATAGGAACAAAGCACCTTGTTTTCTGGGTTCTCAGGAAGCAAAACAAGCTAAAACGCTGAAAAGCTTCTGACTGTAACTGGTGAAAGTGCCTTTTCCATCTCCTGGGATCACCACAGAACAAACTAAAGAATGATAGAAACGTGCCAAACGCATTCCCCTCCGGCCTGAGAGCCGAGTGGCAACGTGTCAGCACCAAGAGCCAATTGGCGAAAGGAAGTACCGAGCACTGAAAACAGGGGGCTCTCCTGGAACTGCCAGCCCAAGCGCCGGTGTCCTGTCCCAGCCCCAGCAGCTCTCGGCATTGCCGACCGTGCTGTGCACAAGACCCGCAGGAAGGGCGAAGAGGGCAAGTGTCAGAGCAGGGCCCAGCCAGAATGAAAGCGCAGAACAAGGGTCGGGGCTGGCAGCGAGGCTGGAGAGAGCTGGCCAGGTGCGGAAAGGGATGAGCGGGTGGAAGTTCTGTGATCCAGGCAGGTCTGGTCACCCCCAAGGAACACGTGTTACCTCAGGGACCATGTGCAGGCTTGAGCACGGTAAGGGTGTCACTCTGGCTCCCCTGGGCCTGTGGTGACCAGCACTTACTCTAGCCAATCACTTGTCGTTAATGGGTTTATAAAAGGGGAAAGGCAGAGCAGGAGGGCCAGGTTTCCGGCAGGGGTGTGTGTGTCTGTGTCTGTCTAGTCTAGTCTAGCAAGGCCAGAGGGACTCAGCAATGCTCTTTTCCACATTATAGCACCTCAGCCTGCAACACCAGCCACTTACCTACTCAGTAGCAACTCTTCCAGCCTTCCTCCCCCTTCTGGTCCCAGCCAGGGACTGCCCCACTCAGCCCCTGCCGATCCTTTTAACTGAGCCTGCTGGGCTCTGATTGGCTGCTTCCCCGCAGCCTTTCTAGGCAGGCCTGGAGGACCCACCCTCTCTGCTCCTTTCCTGGGGTGGGGGGTGGTAGGACCCCAGAGCATCCAGCAGGGGGCAGCCAAGGGGCAGCTTCACCCCGTCACTGGGCCTCCGGTGCAAGGTGCTGGAGAAAGGGGAGAGGCATCACCCCACAGCTCGGCCAGCCCCCCAGGATCAACCACCACAAGGCAGATGCTAAAAATCATGAGGTTTGTGGTTTTGGGTCAATCTTTTGATTTTTGAGCTGGCCCTTCCTCCACCCCACCAGTGCGTGTATGTGGGGAGACCCAGGGGAGTCCCAGCCCTGCCAGCTCCCCACATCCACAGAGCAAGTGGAATCTGGCCCCACTTCTGGGGCGCTTGCAGCTGCCACCCCAAGCAAAAAAAAAAAAAAAAAAGCTACTCGGACTGTGCCAACCCAAGAATGGCCGGAATGCCGCCCCTTAGCATGTGCCGCCCCAGGCACGTGCTTCCTCCGCTGGTGCCTGGAGCCGGCCCTGCAGCCCAGCCCCACATCTGCCCCTCCCCTCTACCTGGCAATTAATCCTGCCCCCCACCCCCTAGCCTCACATCTTAGGAACATACTGGGTCAGACCAATGGTCTATCTAGCCCAGTATCCTGTCTGCCATCAGTGCTGGTACAAGACGCTGCAGAGGGGAGGAACAGAACCGGGCAATTATTGAGTGATCCATCCCCTGTTGTCCAGTCCCACCTTCTGGCAGTCAGAGGTTTAGGGACACCCAGAGCATGAGGTGGGTCCCTGACCATCTTGGCTAATAGCCATTGATGGGCCTGTCCTCCATGAACTTCTCATTCTTTTTTGAACCCTGTTATAGTCTTGGCCGTCACAACATCCTTTGGCAAAGAGTTCCACAGGTTGGCTGTGTGTTGTGTGACAAGGTTCTTCCTTTTGTTTGTTTTAAACCTGCTGCCTAGTCATTTCATTTGGTGTCACAGAATGGGAATTTCCTGTAATATTTTGTATGAAAATTGTGCGTGCCTCAGTTTCCCCTATATGCCGCATTGTTAATTGGGCAGCAGAAAAATGTTGTTCACTCTCAGAGACCCAGGTGTGACTGACACATGGCTGTGTGGGGCCTGGGCCCCAGGCTCATGGAGAGTCCCAGAAGACAGTAGCCACTCCAACTTCCTACACATTTGGTACTTTGCAACTAACCACCATGGATGGCCAACCCTCCGCAGGAAGCCAGACGGGTTTGCCTGGGAACAAGGACCAAGGGCTGAGGAGGGGTCAGGTGCGTGCGGGGGCTTGGCAGGGGGGTGTTAAGTGTGGGCTGCTGGAAGCTAGAGACTGTCCTGAACTGGGACAAAAGGGGTCAGAGGGCTCTTGGCTGCCCAAGATGGACCAGGGCCAGGCTGTAACTTTCTGGTCTCTGTGCTAACCAAGGACTATCTCTGCTGTGTTCCAGACACCTAATAAACCCAACTGCAGTTACTCGGCAGGCAGATCCTGACGGTGGGGGTGCTTCGCTCCCCTTGCGTGCACAAGTCTCTCTCAGGTGGACGTGCTGCAGGGAGCTCACGGCGAGACCCAGGGGTCCTGAAGGCTCCGAGGTTCGATCCAAAGAGGCCGTGAAGCCAAGTGGTTTCCCCTAGTGACAGAGTGAGACCCTAAGCAGGGACTGGCAGACTGACGGGGCCCTCCCAGGGCCTGTTCCAAAGCACTGGACCTGTGGGTCTGTGACAATTGGGTGACCCCTGGCTCTTGGGTTATGTGAAGGGGTAAATAACCCTTTCTTAGTCACTTTTTCCACACCAGTCACGATCTTATAGACCTCTCTCATATCCCTCCTCCTTGTCTCTTTTCCAAGCTGAACAGTCCCAGTCCTTTCAATCTCTCCTCACATGGAAGTTGTTCCATACTCCTCATCATTGTCATTGTCCTTCTCCCTATTTTTTCCATTTCTAATATATCTTTTTTGAGATGGGGTGACCAGAACTGCACGCAGTGGGTGCACCGGGGATTTATACAGAGGCGATATGATAGTTTCTGTCTATCCTTTTCTTAAAGCTTCCTAACGTTCTGTTAGCATTAGCATTTTTGACGGCTGCTGACCATTGAGCAGATGTTTTCTGAGACTGACTCCAAGATCTTTCCTGAGTGGTAACAGCTAATTTTAGACCCATCATTTTATATGTAGAGTTGGGATTGTGTTTTCCGATGTGCATTACTTTGCATTTATCAACATTGAATTTCATCTGCCATTTTGTTGCCCAGTCACTCAGTTTTGAGAGATCCTTTTGTAGCTCTTCGCAGTCTGCCTGGGACTTAACTATCTTGAGCAGTTTTGTATCATCTGCAAATTTTGCCACCTCCCTGTTTACCCCTTTCTCCAGATCATTTATGAATATGTTGAATAGGATTGGGCCCAGAACAGACCCCTGGGAGACACCACTATTTACCTCTCTCCATTCTGAAAACTGACCCTGCTTCTAAAGTACTTAACATGCTCTTTTGGTGCTAGTTTGTGTCTGTTTTGCTCGTTGCACTTCCATTTCTTTTTTTGCCCTCCCCAGTGACACTTTTACGTGTCTTGCCAGAGTCTAGGCTCCTTTCTATTTTCCTCAGCAGAATTTAACTTCCAATTTTTGTGGTCTTCCTGGGTTTATTTGATTTGCAATTTGGGCCTCTTACGGTGTTTTTAAAGTTTCCATGCAGCTTGCAGGCATTTCACTCTTGTGACTGTTCCTTTTCATCTCCATTTAACTAGGTTCCTTATTTTTGTGTAGTTCCCCACTACGGTGGTGGGTTTCTTTGGTGTTTCCCCCTGTGGTGATGTATGCACACCCCATCCCCCTTCGGTGGGGGACACCACGGTTACAGTCGACCAGATTGTCCCGTGCTGCACTACAGTGCAGCTCAATACACAGTCACAGCGGCTGCCCTTGGGTTCTGGGCTGCATGGCCTAATAGCCCGAGATAATACAGCAGCCTTCGAGAGCAGGCTGGGTGGCTAATGGCCAGACATGGGGATCACCACCGGGGTACGGGGACCCAGGCCTACCTGATTCCACTGGGTCCCAGCCCAAGGCCCTAACAGTGGCGGAGAATCCAACCATCACGTGCTGACCTTACCTGGGTGGGAGATACCGCTCACTCCACCTCCCTGGGCTACTCCTTTCTGTGCTGTAACCCATATGGTGTCAGGGTCTCCAGGCCCTCAGCTCAGGGAACTCCCTGGGACTCCGACTCCCGCCAATCAGCTGTAGGCAACAGGTCTCCAGTCTGGGTCTCGGGATCTCCGGCTCCCGCAGGCCAGGGCTGTAACGGCTCCTGGGCTGGGGCCTCCACCAAGCGTCCTTCCTCCTGGGTGGTCAGCCCAGACTGAGCTGGGCTGCTCTCCTTTGTACCAGCCCAGCGGCTGGAGCTGCCCAGCGAGTCTGAGGGGTGGGACTTCCTCTGCCCAGAGTGTGGGGTTAACCCTTTCCTGCCTGGTGTGGGGTATGCACACCCCATCACGGCCCTTCACCAGGATATGAAATGGAATGACATTATGGTCCCTAGTACTGAGCGTTTCAACTACAATCATCCCTTGAACCAGGTCCTGTGCTCCACTTAGGACTAAATCAAGAACTGCCTCTGCCCTGGTGGGTTCCAGGACTGGCTGCTCCAAGAAGCCGTCATTGATGGTGTCTAGAAATGTTCTCTCTGCCTCCCGTCCTGAGGTGATCTGTACCCAGTCAATGTGGGGATAATGGAAATCCCTGTAGTGGTCCCTCGCACTGGAGTGGGGAGGGAGGCCGCTCCTCCTCACTACTGGCACCCCACAAGTAACAGTCTTATCGGGGAGCGCTCCAGCCCCATCAGGCTTTAGCTCACAGCCGCCTGGCTGGGCAGACAGCAAGCAACACACAGGGGCTTCTGGCCTAGGGGAACAGGCTGCCACCCTGGGGGCGGGGTTGGTGGCAGGGGGCAGTAGGGGGACCCTGTGGCCCAAAGATCCTCTGTCTCCTCGGGGTACTCAGCTGCTGGCAGTTCCAGCCGTTCCTTGGGGTCCTCATCTGCCTCCCCTGATTGCAAGGCATCAGTCTGCTCCAGGGCTGGGCCGGGCTCCTGCAAAGCATCTGGGACGGTCTCGACCCACTGAGGATCCGTTTCTGTGCAGCAGGGCGGTGCCTGGGCTGAGTCCATGTTCTGTTCTCGCACGGTCACCCTACCCAGTGTGTGTGGCCTGCCTGTCCCTCAGCCAGAGCCAGGTTGGGGTGGGGGCATCTGAACACACTGGGCTGTTGGTAGCAATCCCGAGTTGGAGCATTCACAGACTCTAAAAGGGCAAAGGGGGAGTGGTGGGCAGCAGCAGTCAGGGGAGAAGGAAACCCATAGGGATGGGAAGGGGAGCACGGGCAGCAGGCTGAGAGAGACCCATTGCTAACGCAGAGACTAACCAGGGACACCCCCGAGTGTTCCCTTCCCTTCCGGGTTCCCCAGGCGGTGGAGCTGGGGCATTCCTTGCAGCTCTGGAAGAATAAGACCCATCCTCCCCACATGGCTCTGGCCAAAAGGCAGTGCCAGGGGAAGCAAAGAGCCAGCAGGAGGGACCATCCTGGAAGAACTCAGCTCACGGGGAGACAGTGACACCCCTCTGACTGGGCTCCGATCCCTGGCACCCTGCCGCACGTCAGCTCCTGAGATAGAGATGATGAAGGTGAACACAGGTCACTCAACGCCAGCAAAGTCCGTTAAGATGGACTGGCCTGTGCCTTGGGTCCTGCCCCACGTGCAGCGCAGCGAGCCTGTGGCATGAGATAATCCATGGGGATGGATTCCTGCACACGGGGCGACCTTTGCATTTATGGGTTTCCTGTGCCCTTGTTGTCACGGTAACCTGAAGGATTCCTTGTTTGTGTTTGGATTTTATGTGCCAACGATGGAAAAAATGGAGCAGAGGCAAATATTTGAAAGGGAAAAATGTGGGTAATGCAGCAGCTGTGTTGTTCCACGGGTTCAGGGCAGGTTCAGGGGACAAGCTTGTTTGTGAGGGCAGGGGCAGTGACCCACAGAGAAGATAGATAGATGCTCCCGGCCTCCAACCTGCTCTGGGCCGGGCACTGACCTCTAGCCCTGAAAGCCCCAAAGGCCCCCCATGGGCCCAGTACACAGCCCAGCTTGGCCAGCTCACCTCAGAAGAGACACTTGCGTGCAGAGACTTGAAGGCCATACCAGACCCCTGTGATCATCTAGACCGACCTCGTGCATGGCACAGGCCCTAGAATTTCATCCTGAGTCCTGCATCCAGATCCTTACTTGGGGCTGTGCTAGAGCGTATCTTGCAGACGCAGTGGGTATTCACCCACGAAAGCTCATGCTCCAATACGTCTGTTAGTCTATAAGGTGCCACAGGACTCTTGGGATGCCATTCTGCAAGAAACAACAATCATGATGGGTGTGACCAGAACCACCATGTCTCATGGCCAACAAAGTGGCATCTTCAGCATGTGACTTGGTGCTCAGAAAATAGCATTATACCAGATCAGTGCAGCACATGTTAAAGGGACTAGACACTGACTGGCAGATCTCAAAATGTATTTGTAAACCAGGAATCATCATGCAAAGGGCTGTTGCTAGTGGGGTCCCGCAGGAATCTGTTCTCTTCCCAATGAAAATCAATGTCTTTATCAATGATCTGGAAGGAAAGGTAACGTCTTTTTCTTCTTATGTGGCACCTCCATCACTGGAGGTTTGCAACCAGGGTAGCCCATCCAGTACAATCCTCTGCTAATCTCTGTGTGGATGAATAGACCTTTTGGTCCCCCCAGGAGACCATGTGTCCAACCAAGTTCTTCTTTTTCTGCCTTGTGTTCTTCTGCCATCAACTTTCCCCTCCAGTGCCCATAAACATGCATTGCCCACTGAACCTCTGAAAATGTGCCCTAAAATCAAATCTCTCTTCAAAAAGTCTAACTGGGGTTTCTCAGAGAATGTAAAATCATTGATGGTAAAATTTGCAGGTGACAAAAATTAGTTGAACGGTAAATAATGATAAGGACGGGTGAATTCCACCAAGTGACCTGGATCGCATGGTAAACTGGGCTCACTTGGATAACATGCGTTTTAATAAAGCAAAACGCAAGAGTGTCTCTCTAGTGACTGCAGGTCCCACTCATAGTTTGGGAACAGGATTTTAGGGACCAGTTACTCAGAAAAGGACTTAAGCTTCATGGTGGAAAGAGTCTGCACATGAGCTCGCAGTGCAATGTGGGGTGACGAGAGCGAATGTGATGCGTGGGTGTCTCAACGAGGAGTATCCCATGGGAGCAGGAAGTAGCACTACCACTGTGTCTGGCATTAGTGAGACCGTCACTGAATACTGGATTCAGTTCTGGGGGCCACACTTCAGGATGAACGGTAACTAATTGGAAAGGGTTCAGAAAAGAGCTACGAGAATGAGTCAAGGTCTGGGAAACTGGCCAGACACCGAGAGACGGAAGAAACTCATCTCTTAAAAAATGAAGAAGGTTAAGAGGTGACTTGATCACAGTCTCTAAGTACCTCCGCAGGGAGCAGATTTCCAACAGCAGAGAGCTCTTTCGTTAGCCGACAAAGGCAGAACAAGATTCAATGGCGGGAGGCTGAAGCTAGACAAATTCAGGTGCCAGATTTAATAGTAAAGGTAATTAACCATTGGCACCACTTGTCAAGGGACATGGTGGATTCTCCATCACTCAGAGTCTTTAAATTGTGATTGAATTTCTTTGTAATATGACTGTTCTCACTCCATACGTAGTGCTGGGTGGGGTCAGGTGGGCTACGCAGGTCAGACTGGATGGTGCTGGCTTTAAACATCGATGAATGTACCGGCTGGAAACTCGGGGCTTCATGCCATGTGGCCAGGGGAGGGTGAAGGTGGCCCTCCTTCCCCGCAACAAACACAGCCCTTTGTGTTGCCCTTCCAGGCCTCTTACCATGGGCTCCCCATGAGTACAGTGTATTATCTCCCCACATCAGGGGCTGCTGCCTTAGCCTGGCCAGCAATGCCACCTCCACCACCTGGGAACTGAAGGGAATCTCAGGAATCCGGGTGGCAGCAGGTGGGACACAAGGGAAGAGCCACTCTGGCTGCTGCATCCCTCCTGGCTGCCCCTCAGAGCTCAGGTGAGGAACCAGACGGGAGCCAGGGACAAATCCACAACAACGCAGCTAATGCAGAAACCCAGCCACCCGCCGACCAACCCCCAGCCTCCTCCCCAGGGACCCCGAGCTTCCAAGGAGCTGGAATCGGGACCGGAGACCCTCTGGGAGTCAGGACGAGTCACGCAGAGGGATGGGAGAGGAGAACTGGACTAGACTCCCCAGTGCACATTCACCTCGATTCTGTTTAGTCTACTTTTAAATACCTCCAGCAACAGGGCTCCCAGCCCTTCCCCGAGAGGGGAGTGTGTGCCGCGCCTGAACTTTCCCCCTGCAGACATCACCCTCCTGTGGAGAGGGAGCCGCCACCACCATCTCACTCTCAAGGGATTGTTTCTAACATTCAGCCTGAATTCTCTGTGGTGTCCTTCTGCTGAGATCCCCCCACCCCTTGTCCCGAGCCACCCTTCTCCACCCTGGGTGCCTCCCATGCAGACTGACCCTGGCCCCCACTGTTAGTTAACAGGGATTAAGATACGAAAGGGCTGTTAGGATGTTTCCTAAAGTTCAATGATCGGTTCCAAGCTCGGTGAACTGCAAACAGTGAGTGACCCAAATGATAGAAAGTAATTGTAGATTTTTCTACAGTTGTTTCAATTGTTGGATTCAAGAGGTGGTAACAAAGTTACTAATATCTTTCTTTGAGAAGATCATTGATTTTTTCAACAAAGGAAATGCAGTAGGTCTAATCTACCAGGATGTCAGTAGGGCATTTGATACAGTTCCACATGGGAAATTATTAGTTAAATTGGAGAAGATGGAGATTAATATGAGAACTGAAAAGGTGGATAAGGAAATGGTTAAAGGGGAGACTGCAACAGGTTGTACTGAAATGTGAACTGTCAGGCCAGAGGGAGGTTATAGTGGAGTTCCTCGGGGATCAGTCTTGAGACCAATCTTATTTAACATTTTTATTACTGACCTTGGCACAAAAAGTGGGAGTGTGCAAATAAAATTTGCAGATGACACAAAGCAGGGAGGGATTGCCAATATGGTGGAGGACCAGAATATCATACAAGAAGATCTGGATGACCTGGTGTGACGTTATGAATGTAATATAATATCTCATTGAAAGGTGACAGGGCCAGAAAGAGTTAATTAACTCACAGACTGACCTGACCTATGGCCAAACCTTAAGGACTGGTTAGGAAGATAGGTAAATGAATAGAGCTTTGAAATGTAAGTCTGCATTGTTAGAGGTAGAAGGGTAGATGTTTGTTCAGGGCTTGTGATGTAAGCAAACAAGTCTTGTCTATTGCTATAGCTTTAATTCAAAGATCAAAAAAGGAATATTAACATTTAGGAAGACACTTGAGGGAAATAGTATTATTGTCTATATGTCTCTTTGAAGGTTGTGGTAACCTGTATCTGAACTGTTTAATGGATAAATTACCCTGTGCTAATTGCCAGGATGTTTGAGAGAAGGAGAGTTAGGCCTATAGTTTTCTCAGGCCGAAAGGCTGCTGGAAATGTATAAGAACCCTGGGACACGATCCTGCTTCATCTCAGATCTGCTTTGGATTTCAAGAGGGGGAAACCTTAAGCCATAAGGATTGAGATCCCCAGTCACTGACTGGAGTCACCCTGAATATGGACATTGGACTATAACCTGTGGACTATTTCTAAAAGGACTTTTGGCAGCTACAAGCTCACCTCTGCTATGCATCTGACCCTCAAGAACTGAATTCAAGTCTGTCTGTATATTGATCTTTTAACCAACACTCTCTCTCTTTTCTTTTTTAATAAATTTTAGTTTAGTTAATAAGAATTGGCTATAACTGTGTATTCTGGGTAAGATCTAAGTTATAATTGAACCTGGGTGTGTGGCTGATCCTTTGGGGTTGGAAGAACCTTTTCTTTTATATGATGAGATAAGATTTTCAATAATCATCATCATATCTGACAGGTGTGTCTGGACGGAGGCCTGAGGCTGGGCACTTTACGGGAACTGTGTTGTTTGGACTTCTGAGTAACCAGTGAGGTACTATAGAAGTTGTTTTGTGCTGGCTTGGTAAATGGAATATCCACCAGCATTTGGGGTTTGTCTGCCCCGTTCTGTTTGCAGTTCCCCCTAATTAAGTGACCTCAGCTGGCTCCCACAGGCAGCACCATCACACCTGGTAAACCGGAGTTATAGAAAGGGGATGAAATTTAATAGTGCAAAGTGCCAGGTCATGCACTTAGAGACTAAAAACAAGAATTTTTGCTATTAGCTGGGGATTTATCAGTTGGAAGTGACAGGAAGAGAAAGACCTGGGTGTATTGGCTGATCACAAGATGACTATGAGCTGTCAATGTGATGTGACCATGAAAAGGCTTACGCAGTCCTGGGGTGCATCAGGCGAGGTATTTCCAGTAGAGACAGGGAAGTGTTAGTACCAGTATACAAGGCACTGGGCAGATCTCATCTGGAATATTGTGTGCAGCTCTGGTCTCCCATGTTTAAGAAGGATGAATTCAAACTGGAATAGGTGCAGAGACAGGCTACTAGGATGATCTGAGGAAAGGAAAACCTACCTTATGAGAGGAGACTCAAGGAGTTTGGCTTGTTTAGCCTATCCACACGAAGGCTGAGGGGAGAGATGATTGCTCTCTTACGTACATCAGAGGGATATATACCAGGGAGGGAGAGGAATTATTTAAGTTAAGTGCCAATGTGGACACAAGAACAAATGGATATAAACTGGCCATCAGGAAGTTTAGACTTGAAATTAGGCGAAAGTTTCTAACCATCAGGGGAGTGCACTTCTGGAACAGCCTTCCCAGGGGAGCAGTGGGGGCAAAAAACCTAATAGGCTTCAAAGCTGAGCTTGATACGTTTATGGAGGGGATGGTGTGGTAGGGTTTGTGCCTATGATGGTGTGTGGCCCATCAGTGACCTCCTGTAGCAAATCCCCAACGGCTGGAGATGGGACACTGGATGGGGAGGGCTCTGAGTTACTACAGAGAATTCTTTCCCGGGTATCTGCCAGGGGGGTCTTGCCCACATGCTCAGGGTCTAACTGATGTCCATACTTGGGGTCGGGAAGGGATTTCCCCCGGGTCAAATTGGCAGAGATCCTGGGTTTTTTTGCTTTCCTCTGCAGCATGGGGCACAGGTCACTTGCTGGTTTAAACTAGTGAATTCTCTGTAATGTGCAGTCTGTGAATCACGATTTGAGGACATGAGTGACTCAGCCAGAGGTGAGGGGTCTGTTACCGGAGGGGTGGGCGAGGTTCTGTGGCCTGTGATGTGCAGGAGGTCAGATCAGATGATTGGGATGGGCCCTTCTGACTTCAGTAAGCGTATGTGAGTAAGAATAACATTACAATTTTAAACCTAACCAGTGTTCCATAAGTGACTTGCCACAAGATGTCAGAACATGTTAGTGTTAGAGCTGAGTGGATCTAATATTTAATTTTCTTTCTTGATATAGGAATTAGACATTGTGCTCAGATAATTTATTATCTGCAAAATCTAAGTTACTATCTAAGTTATTATCTGCAAAAACACTAGAGTTTTCAGTTGCCTGGAATCACAGTTAAAGTTGTCTCCTCCCCACAATCTGAAATGGCCCCTATGGGCAGGCAGGGAATTCCCCTCCCCGCCCTCCCACCCCATGCTGGCCTGACTGGAGCCGCCCCAAATACAGAAGTCAAACGACGCCCATGGTCCCACTCCCCCTCCTGCGTGGAGCTGCATGTGTAGCCCCAGCGCTGGAGTGCGACAGCTGTTTGCAGCCTGTCCCATTGCAAACTCATGGCCAGTTTTCAGCCCCACTGGGTCGTTCCAGCTCGCCCTGACTCCAGCCCCTCTCCCTTTGGAGCACGTCGCTGCACTCTGCCATGCTATCCTGGCAGCTTCTCCAGGCCTTTTGCTCACCTGTTTGAGAGGTGAGTTAAACGGGACGGGACCTACCATTGATCCCTGCAGTACCCACAACTAACTACACTGCCATTCACTGGTCACCTTCACACAGCTTCCAACAGACGCCCAAGTGTCCAGCAAATCCAATTTCGATTCATTTTCCAGGTAAGACTGTTTGCAACTCCCAATACCAGATGCTTACTACAGTCCAGATACTGAGTCTCTCTCACACACACGCCCCATCCCCCTCAGCCTGCATCATTCTGTCAAAAAAGGCAACTGGGATTGTCTGGCGAGACGACAGCTTTTATAAACCGAGCTGGGTAAATAATGTGCAGCGAGTGACGTGTTCAGGGGCCTCTGCCTCTTCTGTTTGTAATTTGCCCACAGGCAGAGAGATTTTCTGGTGTTTATTTATTTACCAAAGAGTTTCTGTAGCTCATGTTCAAAGTGTGGTGAAATTCACATGGCCACATGGTCACATGACATGTTTCTGTGCTCTGACTGGGTGAGCCTGATGCTTATAGGGCCCGTTCCAGTTCCCATTAAAGGTAATGGTGCACACACGTCCACTCATGCAGTCAGCGTTGCATTCTGCAGATATCCCCAGCACATGGGTTCCCTCCAGCCACCTCCTTTGCTAGAACCTTGGCAGAAAGCAGGTGCCCAAGAGGCCTGGCCATGCTCAGACTGGCCATTTCTTGACCCTGCTCTGTCCGGAAGCTGCTGGCTGGGGGACTCTGGCACGGTCTCTTAGTGTTTGCACCACCACCGTGCAAAGAATAGAAGTTCGACGTGGGGATGGAATGCCAGGATCATCCCCCTTCCGGAGTCACAGATCCATGCCACGGTCCCCCAGCCTGTCGGTACCTCCTACAATGTCTGTCTATTGTCAATGGGCGAGTGCATTTGTTGGCTGATTCCCTTGTAATCTGGCTGCATGTTGCCTGGGCTGGCTGGTCAATGGGCATGTTGCCCAGGGTTCCCTGTTTGTCACTAGTGATATGTCTACACTGCAAGATCACACCCACAGCAGCAAGCCTTGGAGCCCAGGTCACCTGACTCAGGCCCCTGGGGCTCGCACTGCAGGGCTCACAGTAGCAGTGTAGCTGTTCCCACGCGGGCTGGAGCCTGGGCTCTGAGACCCCCCCTCGCCGGGTTTCACAGCCCTGGCTCCAGCCCGAGCGGGAACGTCTACACTGCTACTGAGAGTTGACGCAGAGGCTGAGACACTGCGGCAGGATTTTTTGCTTTAGTGTAGACGTAACCCCAGGTGTTTCACTGGGGTCCCTTTTAACCTCTTGTGCAAATGCACTCCTGGCTGCACACACATCTCTGTAACAGAGCCCCCCGGCAGCTGAGCTGTGCACCATTCATGGACAGACCGCCCCCGTTTAGGAGTGGCTGTACTTTCCCTTGGTTGCACTGTTGCCCCTCTGGCACCATTAGCTGCATCCGCTCTTTGCTCTCTTCTATTAGCCGCTGCGTGTGACTGCTCCCCCTTGGACCGTCCCAGGACCGTCTGATCTCTCACCTCAGGTCTTTGACCCTTGGGAAGCCCCTCCAGCTGCTTCTAGCCACGGTACTTATCTGGCCCTGATTGTCACGGTGTCTGGGAATGTACTGTCTAGTGTACGTGTCCTCCCACCCCTTGGGGGCCAGGCACGGCTCTTATCCCCATGGCCCTGTCAGCTTGCAGCCCGTCCCTGGGGTTTCCTGAGGGCCCTGCCCTCCCCCAGAGCCTCCTCGGCCCCCTGACACTTCGCTGCCCCTCCCTGGGGTTTCCTGAGGGCCCTGAGACCTCCCCCGGCCCCAGGTCACCCCACAGCCCCTGGTTCTTGCGTGCTCCCCTGGCCATGTCCCTGACGGGAATGTGGCACTGGTTTTGGACAGCACTTTTCCCTCCTGGTGCAGGAATGAGCTGTGATCTCCCAGGGTTATTTCTGACTCACAGGACAGGAAACATTGAGGGGTTTAAGTTGAAATGAATAATGTGCTCATTTCCTTGTAGAGACTACAAAGCACCTGCTGGAGGAAATTTATAGCGTGCCAGCCCCTCACACTCACTGCAGAGCTGGCCGCCCGGATGTTTTTATTTTCCCAGCATGGCCCGCAAGCGCCAAGTCCTGTTTTCCTAAACACCCTGGGTCCCTCCTGTCACGTTCCACCCAGTGCAAACAAAACCGCGTGCAGCAGCAAAGCCCAGGACCCAGTCACCTCCCCCGTGCAGCCAGCATCCGGAGTAACGAGGGGGCCAGAACGTTCTGACCTGTGCGCTCAGTGCAGTTGTGTTCCAGGCGGGCGATTCCCAGGCCTGGGGATGCAGTCAGCGCTGTGGGAATGGCTCAGACTGGCTTCAGCCCTGTCTCAGCACTGGAGGTGCTGGGAGAAGGTGGAGGTGATGCAGGCAGGGCTGGGTGTTGGGGGCTCTTAGGGCTAGGATGCATTGGGGAGAGTGAGGGCTACAGACGCTGTTATTGTGTTACGCTGTCACCAGCCATGCGGGGCACTCTCCAGCCCCGACCCGAGAGCAGCCAGCCCGTGCAGCAAGTGAGAGTAACTGGGGAGGAGGCAAGGCAGAGACAGGCCCAGTGAGACAACCACTCGGGGGGCTGCAGTGACACTCCACCCCCAGGGATGGGGCAAGGAAGCGAAAGGACCTCCTGGAGGGGGGCAGGACTCACAGCAACACAGCCCAATCCAAGGTCTTACATCTAGGAACAAGCCGTGCAGGCCCCGCCTACAGAATGGGGGCCTGACCCTGGGAGGCCGCGACTCGGAAAGGGATCTAGGGCCTGCAGCAACCCAATGCCATCCTTGGGGGGTTAAACAGGGGAGGAGCATGCTGGCGCAGGGAGGGGATTGGCGGCAATCCCGCGGGGTCGAGGATGATCTCTTCCACAGCTTTTATTTTTATGGGTCCTTTGGTGACCGAGGAGCCTAATCCCTGAGCCACAAACTTGGTGGCAGATGTTGCAGGTGATGTTGGAAGGCAGGGTTGGCCAAGCCTGCTGCATGACACTCATCTGGTCTCTCTTTTCTGGTGTTTTTCTGAGACCCGGGCAAGGCAATTTTCCTCAAAAGTGACCGTTCCTTCTCTGACAAATCTTCGCCAGTGAGCCCCGTCCTGGGCTGCTGTCTCCCAGTGCATGGTGTCGATGCCACATCTCCGTACACAGCCCTGGTGAAACCAATGCTGGATCCTGTATCTGGTTCTGGTGTGCACACTTTGCAAAGGGTCTTGAGAAACTGGAGCGGTGTCATAGGGTCGCCACCTCAAAGCGGGCCCTTGCGGCATGGGCTGGCCCTGCAGATGTCCCACCCTCTGATTCTCCTTCTCAGGGCTCCTCGAGAATACTTCTCTGGCACAGACTGGACTATGCAACAGCCTTGTTTATGGAGACGGATGCCTCACGTCACACAGTGAAGTTCAGAACCACAGTGCAAAGGGCTCCGGCTCTGCCGCCTTCCTCCCTCCTGCTCATCGGCCCAGTCATCCCCTTCAGACTGGCGCGCTCCGGGCCCGCCCTGGAGCCCACTCTGGAGTGCAAACAAGCAATATTGTGAGCAGCACCCGCTGCCCGGGGTGTGATTAACATCTCCCGTCCCTGCTGGGTCTGTCTCAGCTCCCTGCCCTGTGTCTAGGACTGTGGCCACAGGGCGCTCCCCTGGCCTTCCTCTGCTCCAGAGTCTCCTTCTCCCACTACCCAGCCTCCTGGCTTCTGGCCTGTCTCCTAGCCCCACGTCTGCTCTCCTGCCCCCTTCCCGGCTGACCCTCAGGCCTGAGTCGCCCGCGCTCCCCCTCTGTAGGCTCCAGGCACCTGTCCTAAAGCCCGACTGGGGGTCAGCTGACAGGTGAACTGGCTCCTCCCCCTCCAGCGGCCTGTGGAGCAGCCGGTGCATCCTGTGACAAGAGGGCGCCGAAAAGATTGCAGGGTTGGCAAAGATCTCTGCGAGTGAGCGACGTGAGGCACACAGGGGACTTGAGGATAGTGCCCGCATACCTTCCCATGGAGAAAACCCCCAGATCGAAGGGCTCTGGCATCTAGCCGGGAAAGGCAGGACAAGAACCGATGGCTGGAAGCGGAAGCAAATTCAGGTTAGAAAAAAGGCACAAATTTGTACGTGTGATTAACCCTGAGAACAAACTCCCCAGGGCAGTGGCGGATTCGCCATCTCTTGGTGTCTTCAGATCCAGACTGGAGGCCTTTCCGGACGATGCTTTAGCCCAACGAGTCCCTGGGCTCAGTGCGGGGGTACCTGGGTGAGATTCTCTGGCCTGTGATGTACAGGCGGTCAGACTAGATCTAATGGACCCTTCTGGCCGTAAGGTCTCTGAGTCTATGACCCTGTGGGGATAGGGTGAGGGTCACACTGGCACGAGCCTGGGGACCCAGCTTTGACATCCAGGTGTGGACATCCAGGTGTGACCGTAAGCAGAGGGGTGGGGACCTGTGTTGGGCTGGAGGGACCACAGGAGCTGTAGAGTGGTCAGACCTGATGTCCACCTCGTGCAGTATCCTGTCGTCTCTACGGGCCAGGATCAGCTACGACAGAGGAACATGTAAGGAGTGCACAGCAAGCAGGTGTGGGATTATCTGCCCCAACATCCATTTTTTCCTGGTCTCTGAGAGTTAGAGTTTGGCTCAAGCCATAAAGCAGAAGGTTTAATAGCCCTGCCAGAATTTTTGGCAGCATTACGTTTGATAACTCCGGCCATGCCTGATAACCCTGTAAATGTCCACTCCCTCTTTGAGTCTTGACAAGTTCTTGGCCTCCGTGACTTTCCATGGCAATGGGTTCTACAGGCTAATGATGCACTGCGTGGAAAAGCATTTCCTCTGATACATTTTAAATCTGCCACCTCTCAGTTTCCTCGACTGTCTCTTGTTCTTGTGTTTTGAGACAGGGAGAAAAGCTCCCAAACTCCCTTCTCCAGCCCATTCAGAATCATCTCCCCTCTTACTCATCTCCTTTCTCAGGTCACAGTCCCAATCTTTCTTCTCTTTTCATCTGGTCCTTCGGTCCTTCTCTTACCCGTCTCCATTGTGCTGTCTGCAGTGACAGCCAGCTGCCTTTCTTGGACTGAGGCAGGTAACGTAGAACCCTGTCAGGTGTAAGGAGAGTTTAAATCCCCCCTTCCATCCCTTTGCATTTAGAGACACTCAACTTCATTTGCCATCGAGCTGCCTGTTCGTCTGGCTTGGTTGGGTCTCTGTGAAGTTCCTCACAGTCCTCGCTAACCTAAATAACTTTGTGTCATCTGCGAAGTGTGCTCCTTTTCCAGCTCATTAATAAATATATTAAACAACATGGGACCCAGTACAGAGCCTGGAGACGCTGCTGGTCACCTTTTCCCCTGATGAACATTGACCATTTCATCCTGCTCTTCGCTTTCTGTCTCCTGGCCCCTTTTGTGCCTCTCCCCCCAGACTCAGAGCAGTGAGGTGGCAGGGCTCTGGGACGCTGTGTGAGAGATCAGATGCACTGCCCTGGCGGGGGCGGAGGGGGCACGGGGACTCTCTCTCTCCTGCTTGGCGGTGTGAGTGAGATCACGTCACTCGTGCTGGCTTCTCCTCTCCCATTTCCCCTCCCATCCTCAGCGAGTCTGGATTGTGCAGCGCGCCGGACCCAGTGGCGCTGGAACAGTTTTTGGAGTGGGGGTGCTGAGCCGCACCCCTCTTACCCCTGTCTGCACCCCTCATGGCCCCCTAAAGCTGGGGCTGGGAGCAGGGACGTGGCTATGGGAGGGGGGACGCGGACAGGGGTAAGAGGGGTGCAGCTCAGCACCCCCACTCCAGCGGGACCCTGGGCCGGCAGTGGAGCCCATGGGCAGCAGCGGGGCCGGCGGCCAGGACCCCGGGTGGTTGGGATGCTGGCTGCAAAACCTGGGGGTCCTGCAGCACCCCCCGCACCCCTACTTCCCGCACCTATGTCCGGAGCTCGATTCCACAGCAGGGCTGGGGTTTATGCTCCGAGCTTTCTGTAGACAGCTCACATGCTCCTCTTTATGTGTAAATATCCTGTAAGACAGGTTTGGTGTCGTGAGTTTGTCAGGTCTGAGGGGAGAGCTGGTTGCAAAGAACAGGGGAGCCTTTGCCAAGCGGTCTCTGTGTCACAAGGCCAGGATCTGGACTCTCTTGAATTTTAGCGTGCTAAGGGCCTGTGAGAGGAGTGGGTTGGCAGAGCATGTGTGCTAAAGGGGCATATGGGGGCACTGCAGAAAGGGGGTCTGAGCAACCTTAACTCTGCACCTCCTGGGGTCCAGAAGTTTGAGTTTTGCTCAACATCCCCCAATCAGCTGGGCTCCACCAGCCCTGCTTCGACCCAGTCACTGTATTCCCCCCCCCCACACACACACACTATTGTACCCACGCTCTCTCCCCCCACCCCCCAGCAGGGAACACATCTCCCTGAAGTCTTCACTCCCTCGTATACATACATTTCTATTGCCGTTTTACACACCCACACCCCAACTCCCAGCCAGTGCCTGGAGCGAAGGACAGCTGTGTTACAGGGGACTGGCATTCCTGGTCATGTTTCACAATGGTTGGCGGGTGAAGATTATGGCAGAGTTGGCAAGAGAAATCACAGACAGGGTTTCTATTCCAGAATATCAGGGGGTAGCCGTGTTAGTCTGTATCCACAAAAACGACGAGGAGTCCGGTGGCACCTTAAAGACTACCAGATTTATTTGGGCATAAGCTTTCGTGGGTAAAAAACCCACTTTTTCCCCACAAAAGCTTATGCCCAAATAAATCCGTTACTCTTGAAGGTGCCACCGGACTCCTCGTTGTTTTTCTTCCAGAATAGTTTTATCTTTGAAAGACCCTCTGGCCCCCGCTCAATAGCTTTACCCCTTCTGTCAGAAACAGCGAGGAGTCAGACGTGTAATGTTTCCATGCCAGAACAGTTCACATTCTCTGGTCCTCCAGGAACCTTCCATTTCCCCATTAACGTTCTTCCAACACTTGCCAATAGCTTTCCTAGTGTCGCTTTAGCAACGAACTATAGCCAAATCCGAGATAACCATCACAGTTCCTAGACACAAATCTGTACTCCCCTCCAAATCTGCTCCCCTACGGTGTCTGAGGTGCACAGCAAGAACACGGCCCGGATCATTTCCGTCCCCAGGAATCACCACGGTGGCCAGTAGATCACAACCTCTTACGTCACAGGGTAGACGCTGCAGCGTAGGCACGGGATGATGCCAACGCAGGCCATCACTCTCCACCCGTAACAGAACCCTCAGCGGCATTACGCTGTCCAGCCAGGAGGAGGTGCTGTGTGTACCTCAGCCACACCAGGCAGTGCATCAAAGGATCTGATGCTGAACATGTCGAGAGAGTGTCTCTATGATAAGGAGGTTCAGTAGCCCGTCCATAACGGTCGAGGAGCCTGACCTGCTAGTAGCAGCCCTGCAATCTACCGTGTCCAAGGTACAGGACATGGTGTCAGCAGTAATCTAGTGCCCGAGGAGAAGAGAAACTGAAGGAAAGCGGGAACAAAGGTTGCAGGCTCAGTCTCATCCACATGCCACTCTTCAGTGCCTCCGAGAACTTCAGGTTTGATAGAGCTACAGAATGAATGGACGGACTGGAAGCAGTATTCTGCAAGACTTCACATTGCCACAAAACTCCACACGGAAACTGAAGATAGACAGGTATCCTCTTTCATTTTTGCTGTGGGGAAGTGGGCAGGGCACATCTTTAAATCCTTTGACTTTACTGAAGACAGTCACAAAGATGGCTAGGGAAGGGTTCTGGCTGTGTTTGATGCGCACTTTATACCGCAGAGAAATGAGGTCTATGAAGAGTGTGTTTTCAGCAGAGAATTCAAGGACCAGAGGGAAATGTTGGCTGTTTGATATGAGCTCTGCGTACATTGGCTGAAAACTGTGATTTTGGGACTGCAAAACATGAAAGTATCAGAGACAGAGCTGTACAGATAGGAAAGCCGTCTGAGCTAGTCAAACAGCAGAACAAAAGGCAGGAGTGACTTGAAACACCTGAAATTAACTCTGAAGCTGTAAACAGAAATGAAGGCTAAAAGTCAATATCATAATACCCCTGAGGCAAGGAGAGAACTCCCAAGCTAAGAGGAACAAATTCCAGTCAAGCACCAAAGCCTTTTAGTCTAAATGCACGAGATGAGGAAAAATTAATAGCCCAAGAGATGATGTATGTCCAAAGGCACAAGGTAGAATAAATGCACAAAATAGGACATTTTGCAGCTGTTTGCCACACCAAAGCCAACGGGGAGATGATTAATATTACAGACAATCAAGAGCCATTGTTTCTGGGATGTGTCACGAGTGATGACACAGAACCTGCCTGAGAGTGAAACTGAATATTCATGGCAAGACTATTGACATTAAAATTGACTCAGGAGCTGATGTCACAGTTCTCTCAGAAGGGACTTACAATCACCTTCAATCCCTCCCAGAGCAGAAGTCACCTGGCCCAGCTCTGACTAGCCCTGGAGGGTTTCAGAACTCCATGGGCCAGCTCACCATAGAGATAACTTACAGAGACAAAGGCTGCACGTTCACCGTGCATGTGGTCCAAGGATTAAAGATCAACAACCTTCTCTCAGCCTCAGCGCGGCAGCCATGATGGGCCTAGTGAGAAAGGTGGAAGAACTCGATGGACCATTTGGTGATGTTGGACTTTTGAAAGGAGACCCAGTACAAATCACCTCTAAGAGAGAATGGTGAACCATATTACCTTGGCTGATACCTACAAGACCTTTCTACACTGACAAAACCAGGGAATGAACTGCTAAAGTCCAACGCACCTTGGCTCTGGGGGCCAAATCAAGAAATTGTCTTTAAAAAGGTAAAAGAAGTGATCTCCACAGCTCCAGTTCTCAAGTCCTACGATGTGAACGAACCTACCATGGTCAGTGCGGATACAAGCAGCCCTGGCCTAGGTGGTGTCTTGTTCTGACAACATGGCTCTGTGTGGAAACCGGCTGCATTTTGCTGTCGCGCACTCACAGAAGCAGAAAAACGATACGCACAGATTGGCAAGGACTGCCTGGCAAGCGTATGGGCGTGTGAGAACTAGTACAGCTATCTGTGTAAACCGGATTCATTTACACCGATACCAGACCATAAATTGCTTGTAAACATTGTCAATGGAAAAGACCTGGACCAAGCACTGCTGAGATGCCAACATCTATTGCTAAGGTTAATGCGATTTAACCCAACTGCTAAGTATGTTCCTGGGGAAAATCCAGTTGTAGCAGACACTCTGCATAGAGCCCAGCATGGCACTCAACTACTAATGAGCTCGAAGAGGACGTAAAAACATGAGTGGATGCTGTGGACACATACAGACCAGTGTCAGAAAAGATACTACAGCAGGCACAGAAAGCAATCTTGACAGACACGGAACTTCAAGAAGTTCTAAGTTACATTAGGGGCGGCTGACTCAAGCGTCTAAAGGACACAAAGGAACTGACAAGGGACTACTTTGTGGTACATGGATAATTAAGCTAGTCAAATGGACTCACGATTAAAGGCAATTGCATCATAATCCCAAACAAAATGAGACAAGAAATCCTAAACCTCATCCATGAATGACTTCAAGGATTCACTAAATGCTGTGAACAGGCCAACCACTCAGTGCGTGGTCAGGGACCATCAAGGGCAAACATACAATAAAGTATCCACATGTGACCATTGCAGAATTAACAGACCAGCACAACACAACAAACCTTTAATAACAACACCTCTACCAGACAGACTCTGGAAGAGACCAACTGCAGATTTATGCGAATTCAGAGGACATCACTATCTGGTTGCAGTGGACAATATATTTTTCCAGGTATATAGAAATAGTGTACTTGAAAGACATAACATGTTGCAGCGTTACTGAGCAACTGAAGTGCACTTTAGCTTATTTCGGTATTTCAGTACAACTAGTGACGGACAACGGACCACAATTCACCGGAGCAGAATTTAAGTAATTTTGATCATATTGCCAGCAGCCCACATTACCCTCGCAGCCTCTCCAGACAGCCAAGAAAAGCCTACAGCAGGAAGATCCATTTCTTGCTCTTCTGAGCTCTAGATGAATACCCGCAGCAGCTGTTGGATATAGTCCAGCCCAACTCCTGATGGGACGACAACTCAGAACTACTGTGCCAACACTGGAAAAGAGCCTGGCTCTAAAGTGGCCAAACATGCAGAGAGCAGCCAAATCGGATTAAAAGGCAAAGTGAGTTTATAACACTTTTACCCAAAAGACGTCACTCCGAGAACTGCTGGGTCTAAAACCTGGTGACTGAGTTCCTGTCGAACTGGATAAAGAGAAAGGATGGACAACGCTCAGTGTTGTAAAGAAAAAGAATTCAGCATCCCCCAGACGATATGTGAGTGAGACTGATGGTGAGAGTTCACCCGAAACCATCGACAACGACAGTGTGTTCCCCAGAAATAACAAACAGAGCAAACTCTACCGCAGTGGATGCAGAACACGAAGGAGACTCAACTATTCCCAGCCAAGCACAGGCAGTTGTTGTAATGAATGGACAGCCAGACGACCAAGTTGTTATGTGTTCAAATAGTGTAATTAGCAAACTAGTATGACTGAGAGACACTTCACAGACTGATCCGTCCTGAACTTCACAGACAGAGCGATTGTGTAACTATGGCAAACGCAAGGAGTGTAAAACTTACGAGGGGAGATGGGATAGGCCGGGATGGGATGCTAAATTGTATTATGCTGTTCATCCACTAGGTGGTGCTGAGTGTAACATACCTCATTGAAATTAACCTCAGCCCTACCTGGCTGTACATTACAGGACGTGATACTACACATCTGCTGTATCTCTGGGGAAGAAGCTCTGTAGCCCGTCCATATCTGGTACTGGAGCCTGACCTGCTAGTAGCAGCCCTGAAACCTGCTGTGTACAAGGTGGACATGACAACATCCAAATCGGCCCGTAGTCAGGAATCCCCGCGTCGGCCCGTAGTCAGGAATCCCCGCGCCAGTCCGTAGTCAGGAATCCCCGCGTCGGCCCGTAGTCAGGAATCCCCGCGCCGGCCCGTAGTCAGGAATCCCCGCGCCGGCCCGTAGGCAGTAATCCCCGCGCCGGCCCGTAGGCAGTAATCCCTGCGCCGGTCCGTAGTCAGGAATCCCCGCGTCGGTCTGTAGTCAGGAATCCCCGTGCTGGGCCGTAGGCAGTAACCCCCGCGCCGGCCCGTAGGCAGTAATCCCCGCGCCGGCCCGTAGGCAGTAATCCCTGCGCTGGCCCATAGTCAGGAATCCCCGCGTCGGTCTGTAGTCAGGAATCCCCGCGCCGGCCCATAGGCAGTAACCCCCGCGCCGGCCCGTAGGCAGTAATCCCCGCGTCGGCCCGTAGGCAGTAATCCCCGCGCCGGCCCATAGGCAGTAATCCCCGCGCCGGCCCGTAGTCAGGAATCTCCTGCTCTCCTGCAAATTTCTGCAACCTTGTGATCCAGGAATCACCCAGAATCCACACGCTGGCTATGCTGGCAGCACGTGTACTTCTTTTCCCTCTGGGATCAAGGTACCTGCGCGGTCAGTTCCAAACCTCTCTGCGGCGCGGTTTTAGAAACACCGCATTCATCAATGCTCCAAGGTCAGGAAGTAGCCACTTGCCCCATCCCTCCCACAGGCCTCAGCTAGTAAAATCAGATTTTCCAAACAACCAATCCAAATCTTGCTTACCACCCTCTCTGCAGACACAACTCCTCTTGCTGTCAGTGTCCCCTGCACCCTCACTGCACAGTCATCTGGTTCCTCGCCACCTGATCCAACAAACATTTTGGTTAAATAGCCTGCTGACTATTCTGCTGTGGTCCCAGTAAACCTCCCCATAACATCAAAACACGTTCTGTTGTAACAGAACTGGTAGCAAGCAACCTAGGTCAGTAAATCTTTGTTGCACAGGTGCACAAAGGTTCAGACCAGAAAGCTCAGTGGCCGGGTTTTCACCTGGGCAGTGGCATTGCCACACTCCCGCGACCCAGGCAAGCATGAAGTGGCTTCATAGAAACCATCTCACTCCCCCCCCCTTATTGGCACATGCAGCCTGTTAGCCTTCCAGGCTGCACATCTATGCAAGCCAAGAAGGAACATGTTCTTAAATACCATTCACAGCTTGGGTCCCCCCAAGCCTGTGTGGATGCCAAGCACGACCTTGGTAAAACTGACCATCTGAAACCATTTGCCCCGCATCCCAACAATTTAGTTTGATCTCTTGCTCTTCACAAAAAAACACACCTAGAAACATTTTGGAAAATGGCTGTTTTTTCAGGGCTTATATCGCCACAATCCCTGGCTCAAATGACCCCAAGTCTGGGTCCCCGACCCTGTCCCGCAGCCGCTGAGGCACACCGAGGCAAAGGAAGCAGAGTGAGCACACGGATTTTAGAGGATTTCGAAAGGTTGTGATGCAGCCTTAACTCCAGTGGCGCTGCCGCATCACTACAACAAATCGCATCGTACCTGGGCCAGGCCAATGACTTCAGGCGCTAGGGCCGAAATGAACCTTGAGAAGGGATCCAGGGAAGGAGCTGGCTCCCCGGATTGGGCAGAGGGAGGGCGTTGCATGTGCCAGGGGTTGGCAGTAGAGAGTCACCTAAGAGAGCCCATTGCTGAGACAGTGGTGGGTGCCCCTAAGGGGCCTGTTAGGGGAAATATGGGCCTGTCTGGTCTTCCCCTCCCCCCCAGGGAGACAGAACCCTGTTACCTGGGGCAGCACATTCCCACCAGCAGAGAAAACCAGTGGATTCTGGCCAGTCCCACTGCCCCAGGTGGGGCTGAGCTGACCCCTTCTGCCACCCCCTGCACATGGAGCTTCTGTCCCCAATGCCTTCTGCTCTGCATCCCCAGAAACCTCCCAGATAGACGAGCACAGTTGTGCCTGGGCTGGGGCGGGGCACGTGGGGCTGGGTGACACTTGGAAAAAAATACAGAGGCTGCAGGATTAAAATATAACCGGGGAAAGCGTTTGCCAGGCCAAATCCAGTTGTCATGCTGAAGGCCCATGACCAGCACAGAACCATAGAAATGTGGGGCTGGAAGGGACCTCGAGAGGCCGCCAAGTCCAGCCTCATGTGCAGAGGCAGGGCCAAGGAACCCTCGACCAGCCCTGACAGGGGTTTGTCCAACCTGGTCTTAAAAACCTCCAGTGACGGGGACTCCACAGCCTCCCTTGGGAGCCTGCTCCAGAGCGTGATGGTAGAAAGCTGTTCCTAATATCTAACCTACATCTCTCTGGCTGCAGTTTAAGCCCATTGCTTCTTGTCCCACCTCCAGTGGCCATGGAGAACAATTGATCACCATCCTCTTTAGAACAGCCCTTAACATATTTGGAGACTTATCAGGTCCCCCTCAGTCTCCTTTCCTCAAGCCTAAACATGCTCGGGGTTTCAACCTTTCTTCATAGGTCAGGTTTTCTAAACCTTTTATTGCTTTCTTCTGAACTCTCCAATTTGTCCACATCTTTCCGAAAGCGCGGTGCCCAGAAACAGATGCAGTACTTCAGCGGAGGCCTCCCCAGTGCCGAGCAGAGCAGGACAATTACCTCCCATGCAGGGCCAGTGCAAGGAAATTTCGCACCCTAGGCGAAACTTCCATCTTGTGCCCCCCCCAGCCCTCCTGCAGCTCCCCGCACCCCCCCCAGCTCTGAGGCACCCCCCCCCACGGAGCCGTGCGGCAGCTCCCCACCCCAGCTCACCTCTGCTCCGCCTCCTCCCCGAGCACGCCGCCCCTGCTCTAATTCTCCTCCCCACCCAGGCTTGCGGCGCCAAACAGCTGATTGGCGCTGCAAGCCTGGGAGGCGGCAGAAGTGGAGCAGCGACCGTGCGCTCGGGGAGGGGGCGTAGGAACGCTGTAAAAAAAATTGGGGGCACCGCTTTTTGGCACCCCCAAATCTTGGCGCCCTAGGCAACCACCTAGTTTGCCTAAATGGTAGCACCGGCCCTGTTCCCATGTCTTACGTACCCCGGAATGATATTAGCCTTTTTCAACCGCATCCCATTGTTGCCTCATTCAATCTCTCTTTGACGCTAACCCCCAGATCCTTTTCAGCAGCGCTGCCACCTACCCAGTTATTCCCTATTTTGTAGTTGTGCATTTGATTTTTCCTTCCTAAGTGAAGTACTTTGCATTTGCCTTTATTGAATTCCATCTTGAATTCAGACCAATTCTCCAAACTGTCACGGTCATTTTGAATTCTAATCTTGCCCTCCAAAGTGCTTCCAACTCTCCCAACTTGGTGTCACCTGCAAATTTTACACGCATTCTCTCCTCTCCATTAGCCAAGTCATTAATGAAAATATTGATTAGTACTAAAGCTAGGATTAATTCCTGCGGGACCCACGAGAGACACCCTCCCAGTTGGACAGTGAACTGTTGATAAGTACTCTTTGAATACACTCTTTCAACCTGTTGTGCACCCACGTCATAGTAATTTCATCTAGACTGTATTTCTCTCCTCTGCTTATGAGAATATCATGAGGGCTCTGGCTGGGGGTGTGGGCTCAGGGATGCCCTTCTCCTGTTTTTCAACTTTCTTTTAAAAATGTGGCCACCAGCGCTGGGTGCAGGATCAGTCTCGGTCTCACCAGCACTTTGTACAAAGGCAAAATCACCTCCCTGCTCCCGTTTCTGCACCCAAGGGCGGCGTTACCCTTCGTGCCACAGGATCACGCTGGGAGCCATGCTGAGCTGCTTGTACACTCTGGGCTCGGTCCGTTCAGAGGCTCTGCTTCCCCAGATACAGTCCCCAGGCTGTGGGAGTGCCCTGCCTTCCCTCTTCCTAGATGTGTGAACTTCTATCTGCAGCAATAGAAATGCAGGGAAGAAGGTGGATAGGTGAGTGGCGGAGGCAGTCTGGGAGGGACTGGAGAATGAACTAGGGCAGCATGAGCCCCAGGGCCATAGAGAAGCCAACACAACCCCAAGAGATCAGAGACACGGGCAAGAAACAGCAGCTGGTGAGTAGCATGAAGTCGGGGAGCGGAAGTGGCTCATGGGCGTGAGGGGGAGGGAGCAGCTCATTGGACAGGAGTTTGCCTCGTGATGTGGTAGCAGGGAAGGGCCATGGGATATGAGGGGCAGAGCAGGGCGGTGCCAGTCCCTCTGCCCACGGGGCCACCTGCCCCAGGCGTTTGTGTTCAGTTTCGGGTGTCTCGATATCAGAAAGGGCCTGGTAACCCGGGGATCAGTGAACGCACAGGAACAGAAGGGGCAGGGCAGGAGGGGAAGCACCCCTTGACAGTGAGGCCGTGCCCAGCGCTGGGCATGGTCCTGGCAACGCAGACAGGTGGCAAGGGAGTGCCATGCTGTGAACACTGACAGCCCCTGGCCCTGGGAGGAGGCAGTCCCTTGGGGGGATCCCTGGGCTGGGCAGGGTATCGGAGCAGACTGGAGGCTCCGGGGGGCTGCGGGGCCCGAGGGAGGAGAGGAGCAATCGTGCCCTCCAGAACGTTAGCAAGGGGAGGTGCTGAGTCTGGGCCAGGAGCTGGGAGCCAGTGGCACAGAGCCGTGGTTTGGGTGAGGGGGCACGTGCCGGGGCCTTCCAGAGACCGTTAGGGAAGAGACAGGAGCGGCACAGACTGTGTTGGGGCCTCGGCGTGAGCCCCAGTGCCACAGCTTCCCCCTCAGGACGTTGTCCCTGGGCGCAGGGAGCGGAGGGCCAGGGGAACGCTGGGACGGCCGAGCTCAGCCCAGCCATGAGTTGGAATTTTTTCTGTTCCGAGAGAAAATAAGCCGGGTGTGAGGACTGGAGCCAAGGCCTCCTCGGAGCCTAAAACAGCAATCGCCACTTCCTCGGCTTTATGGTGTTTGCTCTGCCAGGGCCAGCAGCAGCCTGTTGCTTCCTGCTCTGCAGCTGCACCCGGCTCCAGGCTCTGGAGATTCTGGTTTTACAGCCACTCCTGGGTCCCTCCAAGGGCAGCCTGTCGTCCATCTGCTGCTATTGCCCAACCCTCTTCCTGTGGGGTTGGTGCGAGCTGTTGTTGCTGCATGTCTCTGCCGTGTCTCCTCCGGCCCGGACACCGCTCTGCCTCCTTCCCTGGCAGCGTCGCCTGCATGCCCCCAGTGCCACATCCGCTGACAACCCCCGCATGCTGATATCTCCCCCGACCCGGCCCAGGGCCCACCTCTCTCAGCTTCCCCATACCAACCTCTCAGTCCCACCAGCAGCCTTGTAAAAATACCCCAGCGCCAACGTTCATCGCCATCACCAGCACAAATTTCTGCCTCATTTCTGATTTGAATTGGTCTGGTTCTCATTCTGCTTGTCCCTGCTAGGTTAAAGAGCCCTTAGTACCCTGCCAAAGTCACTCGCAATCTTCTTTTCGATACACTGAACAGATCGAGCTCTTTAACGCTCTCACTATCAGCCATTTTCCCCAGGCCTGGAATCGGTTTTGTGGCTCTTCTTTGTACCCTCTCAAATGTTTCAACATTCTTTTTAAAATGGGTCCCCAGCCCTGGACGCAGGACCCAGTATCGGTCTCACCGAGGCCATACTCAGGGGCAAAATCACCTCCCCCTCCTCCTTGCTGCTCCGCTGTTTACACACCCGGGCGTCGCATTAACCTTTGAGCTGCAGCACCACGCTGGGAGCGCTTGTTGAGCTCTTGTGCGTTCTGACCCTACGTCCTTTTCAGAGTCCCAGCTGTCTAGGGCACAGTCCCCTGGTCTGCAGGGATGGCCAGCACTTCTTGTTCAGCTTCCAGAGTCCATCAGGACCAGGCAAAGCCCCAGGGCTCGGTCGCTTTATTCCCTAACCAATCCCACGGGGAAGGTGCTCAGACACCACAGTGAGGGGCACCAGCAGAGACCCCCAAGTGAAATAGGCCCCTGAAGTGTTTCTAGCAGACAAACAGGCTTTCAGGAATTCCCGAGAAAGGAGGCGGTAGTGCGCCAGACCATCTCAAAGCCTGAGGCATCCGAGCCCAATGTCCATCATCCATGAGCCCCGGCTTCTCATCAGTCGTGTCTGGCGCCCATGGCGAATGTGGGGCAAGTCAGACATTGTCTGTGCCCTGCAGAGCAAACCCCCCAGTGCTTGGGGCGGCAGCTCGGGGGTGTGGGGGAGTCCGGCTGATGAGACTGAGTGGGAGCTGGATGGAGCCTCACACCTGCCACTTCTCCCAGAGGAGATCAAACAGGCCCCCCCTCGGCAAGGGGCTCAGAGCTTTGTTCCTGATACAGCGTCAGTGCTGCACCCACCTGCCAGGAGCCCTTCCTCATTGACTGCGGAGGCCCTGGGCAGTTATTAGTGCAGAAAACAAATTGGAGAAATGGTCTGAGTTAAACAGGATGAAGTTTAACAAAGACAAATGCAAAGTGCTCCACTTAGGAAGGAACAATCAGTTTCACACATACAGAATGGGAAGAGACTGTCTAGGAAGGAGTACGGCAGAAAGGGATCTAGGGGTTATAGTGGACCACAAGCTAAATATGAGTCAACAGTGTGATGCTGTTGCAAAAAAAGCAAACATGATTCTGGGATGTATTAACAGGTGTGTTGTGAGCAAGACACGAGAAGTCATTCTTCCGCTCTATTCTGCTCTGCTCTGGTTAGGCCTCAGCTGGAGTATTGTGTCCAGTTCTGGGCGCCGCATTTTAAAAAAGATGTGGAGAAATTGGAAAGGGTCCAGAGAAGGGCAACAAGAATGATTAAAGGTCTAGAGAACATGACCTATGAAGGAAGGCTGAAAGAATTGGGTTTGTTTAGTTTGGAAAAGAGAAGACTGAGAGGGGACATGATAGCAGTGTTCAGGTATCTAAAAGGGTGTCATAAGGAGGAGGGAGAAAACTTGTTCACCTTAGCCTCTAAGGATAGAACAAGAAGCAATGGGCTTAAACTGCAGCAAGGGAGGTCTAGGTTGGACATTAGGAAAAAGTTCCTAACTGTCAGGGTGGTTAAACACTGGAACAAATTGCCTAGGGAGGTTGTGGAATCTCCATCTCTGGAGATATTTAAGAGTAGGTTAGATAAATGTCTGTCAGGGATGGTCTAGACAGTATTTGGCCCTGCCATGCAGGCAGGGGACTGGACTCGATGACCTCTCGAGGTCCCTTCCAGTCCTAGAATCTATGAATATATAAAACCCCAGCGGGGCCCTGGCCACAGCATCCGGGGGGGGCAGGCCAGTGACCCGTGGGCAGGATCCTTGTGCCTCATTTAGCCGCTTTCTGTTGACACCCTGGAAATGACAGCATCCTACCAGAGCTATGTGCTGCCTGGCGGCCTCTTGATCCCCCAGACTGCGGCCCGGGGAGGCCGGGAAGGGATTAATCCGAGCCCCATTTACGGCAAGGAGGCTGTTGGGTACCTTGGGGTCCTTGCTGCCCCAACAACGAATCCTGCTGTTTGTCACCTTGCGCTGGGACCCGATCGCTCTGGTAGCTGGTGTCTTGGGCAGAAGTGCCTGGCGTGGGCGTGCTCCAACCCCGACAGCTCGGAGAGGGACAAGTTAAATCCTAGCACTGGTCTGGCTCATCCAACGGGCAGTCGTGCGGCAGAAATGGCAGACGAGTTCCCTGGCTAGGTCTGTTTGGAAAGAAACTGGATGCTGTGCTCATCTCTCCCAGTGACAAGGAAACACGTTCTAGTCCCTCAGTAGCTGGGGAGGTGTCACACAGGAGCTAAACATTTCTAAATCTGCGGGCCCAGATAATTTACAACTTGTCCCCACTTCCCGAGGGACTGAAAATTGCAGCGGGTTCAGAGAAGAGCCAGGAGAAGGATTAAAGAATTGGAAAACACATCTTAAAGTGAGAGACTCCAGGAGATCCATCTGTTCAGCTTAAAGAGAAGGTGAAGGGGTGACTGGATCCCAGGCTGTAGGTCCTACGTGAGGAACAGAAAGTTGTGCATTGCAGGGTCTGCAATCTAGCAGACAAAGGTCTAACACACGATCCAGTGGGTGGAAGATGAAAATAGATCAGTTCAGACTGGAAATAAAGGACAAATTTTTAAGTGAGGGGCCATTAAGCATTGGAACAATTTCCCAATCGCCGTAGTGGATTCTCCATCCCTGCCAATGTCTAAATCAGAACTGGACGTTTGTCTAAAAGATCTGCTCTTGTTCAACCACAGCTATTGGTCTGCAAGCAGGAATTAAGCCCGGGATGCCCTGTGACCTGTGCTGTGCAGGGGTCAGACCGGTCCTAGGGCCCGTGCCGTGCAGGGTGTCGGACCGGTCCTAGGCCCTCTGCTGTGCAGGGGTCGGACCAGTCCTGGGGCCTGTGCCATGCAGGGGTCAGACTAATTGCCTTCTATGGGGAGATAATGGGTCTGTGGATGAAGGGAAAGCAGTGGATGTGTTATTCCTTGACTTTAGCAAAGCTTTTGATACGGTCTCCCACAGTATTCTTGCCGGCAAGTTAAAGAAGTATGGGCTGGATGAATGGACTGTAAGGTGGATAGAAAGCTGGCTAGATCGTCGGGCTCAACGGGTAGTGATCAATGGCTCCATGTCTAGTTGGCAGCCGGTTTCAAGCCGAGTGCCCCAAGGGTCGGTCCTGGGGCCGGTTTTGTTCAATATCTTTATTAATGATCTGGAGGATGGTGTGGACTGCACTCTCAGCAAGTTTGCAGATGACACTAAACTGGGAGGAGTGGTAGATACGCTGGAGGGTAGGGACAGGATACAGAGAGGCCTAGACAAATTAGAGGATTGGGCCAAAAGAAACCTGATGAGGTTCAATAAGGACAAGTGCAGAGTCCTGCACTTAGGACGGAAGAATCCCATGCACTGCTACAGACTAGGGACCGAATGGCTAGGTAGCAGTTCCGCAGAAAAGGACCTAGGGGCTATGGTGGACGAGAAGCTGGATATGAGTCAACAGTGTGCCCTTGTTGCCAAGAAGGCTAACGGCATTTTGGGCTGTATAAGTAGGGGCATTGCCAGCAGATCGAGGAACGTGATCGTTCCCCTTTATTCGACATTGGTGAGGCCTCATCTGGAATACTGTGTCCAGTTCTGGGCCCCACACTACAAGAAGGATGTGGAAAAATTGGAAAGAGTCCAGCGGAGTCAACAAAAATGATTAGGGGTCTGGAGCACATGACTTATGCGGAGAGGCTGAGGGAACTGGGATTGTTTAGTCTCCAGAAGAGAAGAATGAGGGGGGATTTGATAGCTGCTTTCAACTACCTGAAGGGGGGTTCCAAAGAGGATGGAGCTCGGCTGTTCTTAGTGGTGGCAGATGGGTGTTATCCTGCTGTTCCACCAGCTGGCAGTCAGCTGCGTCCATCCTGTCTCTTCATCCTATAAACAGCAGAAGGGAAGGTGCATCAGTCAAACCCCAGCCCGGGCGGCTGGAACAATGTGTACAGTGGGGGCGCTGGAGACATAGAACGGAAACCACTTCAAGCCGGGGGTGCGGCAGCCCCCCAGCACTCCTAGTTCCAGCACCTCTGCCCTGTCTGCTACCAGGTGAACGTGATTTGTTGGGGAAGAGTGAAAATGGCATTTGTAAAGGGAAATCAGGCCTCCCCGCTCTCTTAGAATTCACTGGGGGGGGGGGGGGGACAACAAGTTTGTGGACAAGGGGGATCCAGTGGATACAGTGTACTTGGACTTTCAGAAAGCCTTTGACAAGGTCCCTCATCAAAGGCTCTTAAGCAAAGTAAGCTGTCATGGGATAAGAGGGAAGGTTCTCTCATGGATCAGTGGTTAAAGGACAGGAAACAAACGGTAGGAATAAATGGTCAGTTCTCAGAATGGAGAGAGGTAAATAGTGGTGTCCCCCAGGGGTCTGTACTGGGACCAGTCCTAGTCAACATATTCATAAATGATCTGGAGAAAGGGGTAAACAGTGAGATGGCAAAGTTTGTAGATGATACAAAACTACTCAAGATAGTTAAGTCCCAGGCAGGCTGTGAAGAGTTACAAAAGGATCTCTCAAACCTGGGTGACTGAGCAACAAAATGGCAGATGAAAATCAATGTGGATAAATGCAAAGTAATGCACATTGGAAAACATAATCCCAACTCTACATATAAAATGATGGGGTCTAAATTAGCTGTTACCACTCAGGAAAGATCTTGGAGTCATTGTGGAGAGTTCTCTGAAAACATCCAGTCAATGTGCAGTGACAGTTAAAAAAGTGAACAGAATGTTGGTAATCATTAAGAAAGGGATAGATATTAAGACAGGAAATACCATATTGCCTCTATATAAATCCCTGGTACACCCACATCTTGAATACTGCATGCAGTTCTGGTTGCCCCATCTGAAAAAAAGATATATTGGAATTGGAAAAGGTGCAGAGAAGGGCAACAAAATGATTAGGGGTATGGAACAGCTTCCATATGAGGAGAAATTAAAAAGATTGGGACTGTTCAGCTTGGAAAAGAAATGACTAAGCGGGGGAGGGGGGGATTCATAGATTCATAGATTATAGGACTGGAAGGGACCTCGAGAGGTCATCGAGTCCAGTCCCCTGCCCGCATGGCAGGACCAAATACTGTCTAGACCATCCCTGATAGACATTTATCTAACCTACTCTTCAATATCTCCAGAGACGGAGATTCCACAACCTCCCTAGGCAATTTGTTCCAGTGTTTAACCACCCTGACAGTTAGGAACTTTTTCCTAATGTCCAACCTAGACCTCCCTTGCTGCAGTTTAAACCCATTGCTTCTGGTTCTATCCTTAGAGGCTAAGGTGAACAAGTTCTCTCCCTCCTCCTCATGACACCCTTTTAGATACCTGAAAACTGCTATCATGTCCCCTCTCAGTCTTCTCTTTTCCAAACTAAACAAACCCAGTTCTTTTAGCCTTCCTTCATAGGTCATGTTCTCAAGACCTTTAATCATTCTTGTTGCTCTTCTTTGGACCCTTTCCAATTTCTCGACATCTTTTTTAAAATGCGGCGCCCAGAACTGGACACAATACTCCAGCTGAGGCCTAACCAGAGCAGAGTAGAGCGGAAGAATGACTTCTCGTGTCTTGCTCACAACACACCTGTTAATGCATCCCAGAATCATGTTTGCTTTTTTTGCAACAGCATCACACTGTTGACTCATATTTAGCTTGTGGTCCACTATAACCCCTAGATCCCTTTCTGCCGTACTCCTTCCTAGACAGTCTTTTCCCATTCTGTATGTGTGAAATTGATTTTTCCTTCCTAAGTGGAGCACTTTGCATTTGTCTTTGTTAAACTTCATCCTGTTTACCTCAGCCCATTTCTCCAATTTGTCCAGATCATTTTGAATTATGACCCTGTCCTCCAAAGTAGTTGCAATCCCTCCCAGTTTGGTATCATCCGCAAACTTAATAAGCGTACTTTCTATGCCAATATCTAAGTCGTTGATGAAGATATTGAACAGAGCCGGTCCCAAAACAGACCCCTGCGGAACCCCACTCGTTACGCCTTTCCAGCAGGATTGGGAACCATTAATAACAACTCTCTGAGTACGGTTATCCAGCCAGTTGTGCACCCACCTTATAGTAGCCCCATCTAATTTGTATTTGCCTAGTTTATCGATAAGAATATCATGCGAGACCGTATCAAATGCCTTACTAAAGTCCAGGTATACCACATCCACCGCTTCACCCCTATCCACAAGGCTCGTTATCCTATCAAAGAAAGCTATCAGATTGGTTTGACATGATTTGTTCTTCACAAATCCATGCTGGCTGTTCCCTATCACCTTACCACCTTCCAAGTGTTTGCAGATGATTTCCTTAATTACTTGCTCCATTATCTTCCCTGGCACAGAAGTTAAACTAACTGGTCTGTAGTTACCTGGGTTGTTTTTATTTCCCTTTTTATAGATGGGCACTATATTTGCCCTTTTCCAGTCTTCTGGAATCTCTCCCGTCTCCCATGACTTTCCAAAGATAATAGCTAGAGGCTCAGATACCTCCTCTATTAGCTCCTTGAGTATTCTAGGATGCATTTCATCAGGCCCGGGTGACTTGCAGGCATCTAACTTTTCTAAGTGATTTTTAACTTGTTCTTTTTTTATTTTATCTGCTAAACCTACCCCCTTCCCATTAGCATTCACTATGTTAGGCATTCCTTCAGACTTCTCGGTGAAGACCGAAACAAAGAAGTCATTAAGCATCTCTGCCATTTCCAAGTTTCCTGTTACTGTTTCTCCCTCTTCACTAAGCAGTGGACCTACCCTGTCTTTGGTCTTCCTCTTGCTTCTAATGTATTGATAAAAAGTCTTCTTGTTTCCTTTTATTCCCGTAGCTAGTTTGAGCTCATTTTGTGCCTTTGCCTTTCTAATCTTGCCCCTGCATTCCTGTGTTGTTTGCCTATATTCATCCTTTGTAATCTGTCCTAGTTTCCATTTTTTATATGACTCCTTTTTATTTTTTAGATCGTGCAAGATCTCGTGGTTAAGCCAAGGTGGTCTTTTGCCACATTTTCTATCTTTCCTAACCAGCGGAATAGCTTGCTTTTGGGCCCTTAATAGTGTCCCTTTGAAAAACTGCCAACTCTCCTCGAATATGATCGAGGTCTATAAAATCATGACTGGTGTGCAGAAAGTAAATAAGGAAGTGTTATTTACTCCTTCTCATAACACAAGAACCAGGGGTCACCCAATGTAATTAATAGGCAGCAGGTTTAAAACAAACAGAAGGAAGTATTTCTTCACACAACACAGAGTCAACCTCTGGAACTCGTTGCCAGTGGATTTTGTGAAGCTGAAACTATAAATGGATTAAAAAAACAGTTAGCCAAGTCCCTTGAGGACAGATCCATCAATGGCTATTAGCCAAGATGGTCGTAGATCAGTGGTTCCCAAACTTTAACAGCCCGCAAACCCCTTTTTTTAAATATTTTCAGGGATTTAAGTTTAAATTTCCTCAGTGTGATGGATGCCCCAACTGCCGGGCCCCGGAATCTATGAACCTCTGAAAAATATTTTTAATTTAAACTTTTTTTAACGAACATAGAAAAACCAGAAACCAAAGATGTTTCTGTAAAATGTTTTTTTGGCTTTTGTTTTTAAAAAAATGGTTTCTAATAAAAATAAATTCATTTTTGGTTTTCAAAAATCAGAAAATGTTTCATGAAAACAGTTTTTGAAAATGGACCATTTTTCTGTTTCAGTTTTTTGTAAATTTTTCTTGGGGAATTTTGAAAAATGTGAAAAAAATTCAAAACTTTCTGTGAAAAATGCTTGGTATTTTTCACCCACCTCTAGTTTCCGGTGAGGTTGTGGCTGGAGGGCCGTGGTTCCGGCTTTAGATGAGATTTGGCAAATTCCTGGGGCTCGGGCTGGGGTTCGGGCTGCCGGCTCCCCCGTTGATGGGGGCAGGGCTCAGGCTGCCAGCCCGTACTGCCTGGCCCCACTCTCCCTGGGGCTCGGGCTGGGGTTCAGGCTGCCAGCTCCCCCACTCAAGGTGGCAGGGCTCAGGCTGCCAGCCCCAACTGCCCGGCTCCACTCTCCCTGGGGCTCGGGCTGCCAGCCCCCCACAGAGCACTGGGGTTCAGGCTGCCGGCCCCAACTGCCCGGCCCTGCTCTCCCTGGGGCTTGGGTTGGGGTTCAGGCTGCCGGCTCCCCAGCTGACGGTGGCAGGGCTCGGGCTGCTAGCCCCAACTGCCCGGCTCCACTCTCCCTGGGGCTCAGGGTGTCTGCCCTGCAACTAGGTCCCACCTGCTGTCTCCAATGCCCAGGGTCCTCTGTCCGCCATTAGTGAAATTTTTCTGGCGAACCCCCTGTAACGTTCTGCGAACCCCCAGGGGTTCACAAACCCCCATTTGGGAACCACTGTCGTAGATGCAACACCTAAGCCTCTGTTTGCCAGAAGCTGGGAGTGGACGACAGGGGATGGATCACTTGATGATTGCCCCTGTTCTGTTCATCTGGCAGTGACCACTATCAGCAGACAGGACACTGGGCTAGATGGGCCATTGGTGTGACCCAGTCTGGCTGCTCTTATGTTTCACTTCTGCCACTTACTTTGCGTAGCTGCTTTCATAGTCTCTCTGCTGCCGCAGTTTCCCCTCAGTTCCAAGGGCTGATCGCCGGCCTGCATTCTGCCTCACTGGCAGACACCTCACTGGCCTTTCACTGTGTGCCTCGCTCTGCTCTGGGGCAGCCACAGGAGCAAATCTCCCTCCTGCAGCACTTCTCCAACGGAGTCTCTCTGCCCTTTATGGAGATCAGCCGACTCCTTCCCAGCTGGGTCTGAGAACTGAAGTGGGCTGGCTGGCTCCAGTCCCCCTGGCCTTTAAAGGGGCAGGCAACCCCATTACAAAGGGTGACCCAAGGAATTACAGACCAGTAAGCCTTGCCCCTGAACTGGGTAAACTGGACAAAATGCCCATTAAAATAGATTAACAAAACAACTGGAAGACCATGACATGATAGGGTCTGACAGGCATGGATTTGGCAAAGGAAAATACTTTATCACTAATCTCTTAGACTTCTGTGTCAATGAAGTAATGGATTCAGGAGAAAAGGTTGACTTTCAAAAGGCCTTTGACTAAGGTCCCCACAAGAGAACACGAAATAAGCCTTCAAAATTCCCTGTCAACTCAAGCCGGGAAGTGGGTGTCATCACAGACAGCGCAATGGAAACCTCTACAAAAGCTAGCACGACATTAGGAGGCATAAGGAAAGGGATGAAGAAGAATAAGAAAAACATTTCCTTGCAATTGCGAGTCAATGGTGTAGCCCCATCTGAGCATGACATGCAGCCACCCCACGTCCCACAGGACAGCACAGAGCTGGGGGGGTTCAGAGAAGGACAAGGAGAACGCTCAAGGGCTTGGAAAAACTCTCCTGTAAAGAGAAATTAAAAGAGTGGGACTGTTACCTTAGAGACAAGATGAACAGGGATCCATGATAAAGGAACACAAGACAATGACTGCTCCAGAGAGCTTCCTTTGTTGTGTGCAGTGTCAGCCCCAGGAGATCAGAGACCCAGTGGGGTGGTAATGCCTTTTATTGGCCAGCTGCTGTTGGGGAGAGAGACACGCTTAGGAGCTACACAGACCTGAGGAAGAGCTCGGGGTGAGCTCGAAAGCTTGTCTCTCTCCCCAACAGAAGTTGGTCCAATAAAAGATATCCCCTCCCCCACCTTGTCTGCTCTAGAGAAGGGAGGGCAAGAGAACAGAAGCTGCGGGTCTCAGAACACAAGGACAAGGAGACATTCAATGAAACTGAAAGGAGGCAACTTCAGAACTGACAAAAGGAAATACTTTTTCACATCATGTGCAGTTAGACTGTGGAACTCCCTGGCACAGGAAACCATTGAGACCAAAACCCGCACAGTTCTAAGAGACGGGGTGTTCATGTGGACGAGAAGAACATCCAGAATAATAATTGTTATTTCTAACAAGAATTCCATACGGAACATTAAACCTCCTACTTCTGGGGTTAAAACAACTCCTAACTATTAGGAATTAGGATGAGCCCTAATGCAGGGGCCGATATCCCACATCTCCTATTCAGGGGTTCTTGCACCTCCCTTTGCAGCAGCTGGCAGAGGCCACTGAGAGAGAGGGAGGACCTTGAGTCCGACCCAGTCTGGCTGCTACCCTCTAGCCCTCTGGCACAGTAGCTGATTCCAAGGAGCAGTTGCAAACTTCTGTCAGCAGGTCAACCACTTCATTTGTAATTTCCTGCAGACCTCAGGGCTGTGCCCTCTGGGCCGGGGGACTTGTTGCTCTTTGATTTATCAATTTCTTCTGATATCCCCACGTCCGACACCTCGGTCTCTGGCAACACCTCATCCTTCTTACCAGGAAAGAGCCGGTCCAGAGCAGGAATCACCCCAACAGACACAAAAAGAAATAGTGTCGCTTCTCAGCAATATCCTTATTCTCCACGATTGCTCCCTGGATGCCCTGCTGATAGCAGACCAGCTGGTTCGCTCGCAGGCTTCCTGCGTCGCATCTACTCCAAGAGTCTCTTGTTCTTAGGTCTCTGGTTCTTTTTTTCTACTAATTCACCTTAGCCTCCCAATTCCTTCGTACTTGTTCCCTGCTGCATGCCCGGCTCCTGCGTCCCGGCCTCTCTCGGGCTGTTTCCTTGGCTCCAGTAACCCGGGACCTGCCATTAACCAGGCGGCTCATGCATCCACGCCATTGGGCATCTCGCACATTTATTACAGCAACCTCCATACGGCGTTTAAGGGTTTTCATTTCCTCATCTGATCAATCCCCCCATTTGAGGGAGAGTCCCCCTGTCTGAAGTTCAGGGTCCCGGTCAGTCACTGATACCTTTCCTCCCCGAAGGACACTGACGTTAACCGCACTGCGGCTCCTACCACTTTGCAGAACACGCCTCTGGCCTGGCCACAGCAGCGTCTCACCAGTGCTGCAAGCTAGGGTGGATTGCCAGGAGGGGACTGCACACTCCCTCCCACTGCGAATTGCAGGGGCAGAGCAGACAGCCACACACCCACACCTGTGGGGGAGACAACCAATGGGGGGATGGGCACCCCCAAATGTGCTCCGCTGCTCAAACTGTGCCAGCGGGGTGAACTCCCTGACACGTGCGCATGGCGAGCTCTCCGCTCGGCAGCAGCTCTGAGGCATTCTGCTCATCGGAGAGACAAGGGCATCCTGGCAGGGAGGCTGTGGCCATGGTCGGTGATGGGAGAAGGCTCAGATAAGCGCTGAACTCTGACTCATGGGGGCTCATCCCTGATGGAACTCCAGAGAAATCCAGGCATTAATTTGGCCCATTGTCTCTGTGGATGGCCGAAGTCATGGTGTGACTGTACTCATGGCCCCGGTTGTTGTTGGTAGCTGTAGTCACATTGGGTCTTGTGGGGGCTGTAGGTGTGTTGTGGCTGGTGACGGCTTGTGTTTACTTTGTTGCTTGGTAGTTTTGGTCCCGGGCTTTCTGCAGGAATGGTAGTTAGGTTTGTGTGCAACTTCATCTTTTGACGGGGCGCGCGTTTCCTCGCTTTTGCATAGGATGGACGCTTGACTGTCCTGGTTAATATCAGGAGCTTTGCGGGAGCTGAACGTTCTGCTCACCACTGAGACAAAACGCCCCCGGAAATCTCATTGGTGGAGGTTTTCAGGAATGAGAGACAGCTCCACGGGACCAGGGGAAGCTTCCACAAAGGCCTCTTTCCCTTGCCCCCCGTCACTGCCAGCCCTGGTGGTTTGTCTCTGAAGGACCCTGCACACGGAGACCCAGAGAGGGTCCCTGCTCGGTGACCTCTCTGCCAAGCCTTGCACCCGCTAGGGTTTCCAACTGGAGCCAGTTCTGGAGGGCATGAATCAGCTTTTCACAGCTTGTTAAAAATCTTGATCCTACCTCTTGTTTTCATGCCTTTCACATCAGGAAATGAGTTTTACAACTTTTCCAGTGGGACACAGCTGGTGGCCAGGGTCATAAAGCTGAACTTTATAAATGTCTCCTGGTGGGACTGAGAGGAGACGTTAAACAGGCGAGGGAGAGAAGGAGCAAAGCACAGAGCCGGGGAGAGAGGAGCCAGGGAACTTCATCGGGATTAAGAAGAGTCGAAGCACGACTGCCACAATGGCCAGGAAGGTGCAGAAGGTTGCCCGTGTCTGGGGCAGGATCTGCCTGCTGGTCTCTTTCCTCCTCCAGCTCCAGGGATCCCAGGCGAAATGTTATTTCCAGGCGCAAGGTAAGGCAGCCGTGGAGATTACAGCTGGGATGTGCAGGTGCTGGGAGAGGCCTTCAGCTTTTTCTTGGGGTTGTCAGGGCAGTGGGAGCTCTGGGCTCCCAGGCTGCAAAGCAATAAACGAATTGGGCTGAGCCTTGGGAGCGTGACTGCAGGCCAGCGATGACTGCAGAGCAGCCCATAAACCACAGAATAGCTCCCCTGGGACCTGGCTGAGAACCGGCCTGCTGGGCTACGGCCGAGCTGCTGCCAAGAGCCCGGCCGTGGGCAAGGAAGGCGGCCGAGGTAGTGAAGGGAAAGCGGAGGTCACAGCTCCCTGCAGGTGAACGCGGGCGCTGGGGCCTTGCCCACGGGCACAGCCGTTGGTGATCAGGAGCGACGCGTGTCTGCATCAGACCCAGGCCTCACTGTGCTCACGGCACAAGCGGAAGTGGCAGAGACTTGCCAAGAACACAAACCGGTGGAAATGTGTCTGCTCTCCGGCCCCGGCCACAGCTGCAGGGGCTTCCCGGTCTGGTAACGGAGCCTAGGCATGAGTGTGGGGCAGGGGTTACTGGCTATCTTCAGCGTCACAGGGCTGGTGGGGGGGCCCTAGGGTCGCTCCCCCAGCCCCTTTCTCACATTGGGGACAGGCGGGGGGCCCTGGGGTTGCTCCCCCAGCCCCTTTCTCATGTCAGAGAGAAGGCAGTGGGCCTGGGGGTCCCCAGCCCGTCCTTACACTGCAGAGCAGCTGGGGGGCCCTGGGTCATGCTCTGGGCAGGCAGGGTCACGTGCGCTCATTGGGGGGGTTTCCTTGCAGCTCCCTGTCACTACGAGGGGAAGCAGTTCACCCTGGGGGAGTCCTGGCTCAGCACCACCTGCCTGCTCTGCACCTGCCTCCACCCCGTCGGCGTGGGCTGCTGCGAGATGTAAGTGGGGACGTGCCAGGGGAGGGTCGCTGCTGTGGTCAGTTCTATTGGGGTTTCCGCAGAAGGCCAGTCAGGGATCAGCCCCCGGTGGTGGTGCCGCGCATGCGGAGCGAGCGCCAGTCTGTGCATGTGACAAGCAAACAGGCCACACTGCAGTGCAAGCCGGAGCGTCAGCACCCAGCCTGCATGAGGGGTTGCAGGGCCGTGCTGGGACCTGCAGGCAATGGAAATGGCATCGCCCTTGTGCTGCCACAGCTGCACCCCACTTGTGCTGGGAGGTGCAGTCTGAGGCCGGGGCAGGTCAGACCGGGACATCGTGGGGCTAGGCTGGGGCAGTTCATGGAGGTGGCTGGGGAAGGGTCTGGGGGAAGTATCACTGGCACAGGAGGTCCTGAGAGAGGCTGTCCTGTGGGGCAGCCAGGGGGCACAGGAGCTGGGCTAGCCATGGCCAGGCCTGGGGGGAGGGAAGCGTTTCCCATTTACCTTACAGGTGAGTCAGTGGAATGCACTTAGGAGCCACCTGGCCCGGCCTGCGATCCCTCCCAATGCCCCATAGGGTCTGGGCTTTCCAGGCAGCTTCCCCCCTTCCTGCAGGATGGCTGTGGACAAAGCACCCCTCTCCCTTCTCTCCTGTCCAGCACCCAGCACCCCATCGATTTTCCAGACTGGTGCATGGCCCACTACGACTCGCAGACCTGCCAGATTTCGGTGGTGCAGAAAGCCAACCCCAGCCTGCCTTGTGTGAACAGCATGGAGCGCGAGTGGGGCTCGGCCGGCACCCCGGAGCCAATGATCAACAAGGTGCTAGAGACACGGCTGAGCAGGTAGAGGCAGGGACGTGCCTCCTCCACCCCCCATCCAGCATGAACCGCCACTGCCCCCGACAGCACATTTCTTGCATGTTCCGTCCCTGCACCACGTGCTGTGAGACGCCGCTGCAGCCACCTTCCAGGGAAACCACTAGCCGCCCAATACTGGAATAACGAACTTAATACTTACAACCTAGCGCTGCCCTGCCCCGGCTTCGCCTTTGCCTTCAGCTTCCTGAACCAAACCAGGGCTCCCCCCGCACCCCAGTGCATGCTCCACACACACTAAGGGAGGTCATGGCCCAGAGGGGGGCACACTGGGGGCAGTGGACAAGCCCCCTGCTTCCTTTTTCAAACCCCACTGAGGAAAGCCCCTGGAGCGGGAGTCCCAGCTGAGGATGGGGGGCTGGGAAGCAGGGGATGCGTGTCTGAGTGCCCTGGGTCTGTGGCCTCAGCCAGTGCAGTACCCTCAGTGCTCTGTTGGCACCAAGCAGGGCAGGGAGGAGTCCAGGATGCCTTCCTGGGAGCTGGGCTCTCTCCAGGCACGCAGCCCCGCAGGGACCAGGCAGGCAGATTTCTGGCTACTGAGAGGCGGAGAGCTGCTTTTCTAACATCCCCGAACTCGCACAGCACTGTGGCAGCCCTCTGCTCTTCCTGCATCACCCAGGAACGGCACCCTGGGCCTCCCCCCGCCGTGGCCAGCATCCCAGTGCGGGGCAGGGACACAGAGCCAGCGAGGGCCCTTTGCACTTACACGCCGAGTCACTGCACTTCCCCTGCCAGCCCCTTTGCCTTGGGGTGAAATGGGTGAGGCTCTGTCCTGCCTTTGGGTGTGGGGGCAAAAGCCTCCTCTGGAACCACTGCAGCCCCTGCACCCACAGCTCCCTGGGGCGGAAGGAGCCCGCCTGCACCACGTGCCGCCCCCCAGCCCTGGTGAGACAGCAGAGCCCTGCCCGGAGGCGACAGTGGGCTGGGGACACGGGGTGGACCAGGCCATTCCTGGGAGAGGCTCTGCCCCAGGCAGCGCAGGGAGTCTGACCCCCCTGGGCGAGACCTGGCAGATGGGAAGTGCGAGCCCAGGAGCCCTGCTGGGCCTCAGCGAGCTGAAGCGACCTGAGCACCAGCTGTGAGCTGGCTGCCCCGGCAGCCTGGCCCAGCCAGCACCGCATCTATGTTGTGCAGAGCCTTGTGTACGTCTTTCTGTCCTTGCAATAAAAGTATGAATTAAACCCCACGAGGGCTCTCGCCAGTGACTGTCTGGGGGAGGGGGACAGCTCCCAGTAGCGGGAAAGGGCCCCACATCACACCCCCTGCACAGAACACATGCTGTCCCTCCAACAAGGGACAGGCCGGGCCACACTCAGCAACCGGGCCGTGCTCAGAGGCAGGAGGGGACATAGCAGGAACGGCGTGTGGGACAGCAAGGAAGCATCCCGCCACCAGGCAGGGGCAGTTACAGGGATCACCCTCCCCACACACAGGGCAGAGCTAGGTCTGTTACAAGGATCCCCCCCAGGGCTGGGGCAGTTACAGGGATCCCCCCCCTCCCCTGCACAGGGCAGGGCTGGGGCTGTCACAGGGATCCCCCTCCCCACACACAGGGCAGAGTTAGGGCTGTTACAGGGATCCCCCCCTCCCAGGGCTGGGGCAGTTACAGGGACCCCCCTCTCCCCCGCCCAGGGCAGGGCTGGGCAGTTACAGGAAACACAACACCCCCCGCCCCCGCGCAGAGCAGAGCCTGGGCTGTTGTAAGGACCGGGAAGGCTGTGGGCGGGGCACTCAGGTGTTTATTAACTTGCACACACAGAGCACTTTATCAGGCTGCTGGGGAAAGACCCCAGGAGCTTGGAGGGGTTGGGCCTGGCCCCGGTCCAGCACAGCGCTGGGTGCCTCAGGACTTCAGTGAAGCTGCTGCCTGCCCTGACGGGAGGGGCTCTCCCCGGGCGCAGGTCAATGGGACCCAGCGCTGTCAGCACCCGGGGGCAGGTCGGTGTGACAGCGGCACTCGGTGGTGGGGGAGGGGGGGAGAGGAGTTCACTCCCCGAACGATGGAGTTACACTGACTTCATTGCCTGGCCCAGCCCAGGAAGAGAAGAGGCGGCACTCACCTGCCCCAGGGAGAGCAGGGCCAAGAACCCAGCCTCCAGGCCAGGATCTCCTTGCTCCCAGCTCAGGTGGGGATGGCAGCCGGCCTCCTCCTTGGTCTAAGGTCCTGGAGCTGCAGCGTTGCCCTGCCTCCATGGGACCCTGGCCTCTCCCGTGGGAAGCCAGCCACGTGCAGAAGCCCAGCTTGGGCGTGCAGGGCACCTGCTGCCCCTCTGCTGGGGCTGTCCCAGGCAGGGGGGCTGCTGCGGGGCTGACGCTACCAGAGGGACTGCAGTTCCCACGGGGGATGGACATGCCCCAGGGCTGTCGCTCCCAGCTGGGGCTAGGGGCACTGGACATGTGTCAGCTGGAGATGGGGTCCTCCATGCAGTGGGGGGAGATCCCAGAAGGAATGGGCATGGGCTTCCCAGGAGCCTGGGACGGGTAGTCACTGGAAGGGCGACCTTCTCCCTTCCCTGGGCTGGGCACAAGGCCCCACACTGGGAAGGAAGCAGCCAGGCCGCCCCTGACAGAGAGCACTGGGGTTCCTGTGTATGCCCAGGTGACCAGGAGCCTGGCTCCCGACCCAGAGAGACGCAGCTCAGGAAGGAGAGGCCAGCTAGTGCTGGGCCTAGAGCGTTGTCTCTCACACAGGCAGGGCCGCACAGCCGGCGCAGGGCCTGGTGCAGGGCTCAGAGTGGGCCTGTGCCCTGCCACTCGGCAGCTACTGTCCCGAGTGGGTGGTGTGACTGGCGCCCCAGGCTCCCACCTAGGTCCTGCCCCAGCTCAGATAGTGATGGAGTTTGTGCTGGAGAACTGGGACACGTAGGAGGCCAGGACGGGATTGGTCGGCAGGACTTTGATGGGCAGGTCCCAGCTGAAGGTATCCACTTCGATTTGTTCCACCCCAGTCCAGGTGATGGTTTCCGACGGGTTCTCAGGGACCGTGTGGGCCTCCCCCGACTCTCGGGAGGTCACGAACTCAAAGTGCAGCCTCCACTTCAGAGACACTGCGGGTGAAAGGAGGGTCAGAGGCTGCGAGCGCAACGGCACCTGGATGGCAGGGGGTCCCCGCTCAGCAGCCACGTTAGCACTGGTCAGCTTGGCGAAGGGGTCCCCCTTTCTAGGACCCCCTGGCACAGCTGCCCCCTCTCTGGCGCCCGGCTCTGATGGGGCTGTGCCAGCACAGGGCAGAGCAGGAGCCTTCGGGGATGGCAGTGGGGCGATGCCCACCCCCCAGTGACTGCCACCAGCTCCCTCCCCGGGCACTCACCAATGTTGGTAGTGAAGCTGGGCGTGGAGCTCAGCGGGACGGGGAGGCTGAAGCTGCTCCTGGCCGTATGCAGACAGGACTCCTGGTGGCGGGCGTGTGTGCTGTAGGAGACGGGCTGCCCGTGCCGCCGCTGGAACTCCTCCTGGATACTCTCCTCTGTCTGCAGGCTCACCGAGTACTGGGGAGCAGGGCACACACGTGAGGGAGGGCAGAGCCCTGGCTTTCAGACACTGCTGCGCAATCCCAGCTGAGAGCTGTGCCGAAGGCTCAGGGGGGGCCTAGCTCTGAATAACTCGCAGCTCCCCACAAGCCCAAGGCAGGACCCTGGACTGCCCAGAGGCACCCAGCGCAGCTCAGTGTCTGTGCCACTGCTGCCAGCCCAGCTGCCCACATCCCCCTGGCTGGACAATGGGACGGGCTGCCTGGCCGGGATGCAAGAGCCGCGCTCACCTGCAGACAGGGGATGTCCCCTTCCGAGAAGTTAAAGGTCCCCAGGATGTCTTCTCCAATCTTATAGACAGTCTTAAAGATCCCGAACTTGCCCACCTTGCCCCGGGTGTTGCTGATGTTATACACGTCTGCGGAGACGGAGACAGGCAGATGAGCCAGGGCTACAGCGACTCCCCGCCTGGAACGAAGCCACAGCCCAAGAGTGCGGCTGTGCAGCTGCAGGACAGGACTCCCCCCGAGGACAGCCCCCGGGGAGCATCGGGGACCCCTCAGCACACGCACTGCGCATGCTGGTTACAACAGGGCCCTGGCTGGCTATGGACAGAGATGCTTTGCTCTGTTAGGGCCTTTACGTAGGCAGGGCAGCGTGGGGCAGCTGTCAGAACGCGGTGAGGCTGCCGCTGAGGAATCCAGGGAGCTGGGAATGGCAGACGAACGAGCTGCAGTGCGCACGCCGGCTGGGGACAGCGCAGAGATCGCACAGACCAGGTGCGTGCCGGAGGGGCAGGGAGGCACGGTAAGATCAAGTGGGGAACAACTTACGCAGGCTGCGCCGGGAGGTGGCTGCCATCAGCAGCTCCGTGGCCAGGTCCGCCAGCCGGGAGTCTTTCTTCACTCCCTCCTCCTCCTCCAGGAAGGGGTTCGAGGGGGCGACCACTTCGTCCTGGGGGAACTGATAATCTTTGAGCCCTGGGGAGACAGTGCAGAAAGGGTCACAGCCTGGCCGTGGGCTGGGCACGCCCTGCCGGGAGAGGGCCATAGCGGGCCTTACCGTGCAGCACCAGGACCCGGAAGGGCACCCGCAGCAGCTTGATGGGCGAGTTCACCCGCTGGCAGCCGATGGTCAGCTTGTACACGTACTTCACCGACTGCCCCCGGAAGGAGGGCGGCCCATCCACAGGCAGCGTCTCACAGTACGAGTCTGAAACGAGAGGGGCAGGGCTCACCGTCCGTGGGTCTTACCATGGAAAGAGTTGAGCAATCTTAACTGAGGATGCCCCTGCCAGCTTTGCCTATATGCCCTGTAACACTTCCCTGTAGTCTCCCCTCACAGAACGCCTGATCCTCACAAGCACGAGGGACTTATCCTTACAGCGCCCCCACCTGGGAGACAGGGATGTACCATCACCCCCGTTTCACAGACAGGGAACCGAGGCGTAGTGGGGTTAGGTGAATTGGTGGTAATGGGGGACTAACTACCCAGACATCTGGGGGGAAAGTAACACAGCAAACCCCAACATTCCCAGGAAGCTCTTGGAATGCACTGGGGACAACGTTTTGTTTCAGAAAGTGGAGGGAGTAACCAGGGGGACAGCCATTTTAGACTTCATTCTGACCACAGGGAGGAACTGGCAACTGGGAGAAAGGGACCAGGACATGATGATTTCATGATTCTAAGGAAAGAAAGGAGTGAGAGCAGCAGAATAAGGTCAATGAATTTCACAAAAGCCGACCTTAATAGACCCAGAGAACTGGTAGGCAAGGTCCATGGGAAGAAAATCCAACGGACAAAGGAGTTCAGGACAGCTGGCAGTTCCTCAAGGAGACAACAGTAAATGCACAACTGCAAACTAGCCCAATGCGAAGGAAACGTAGGAGAATAGTAAGAGGCCAATATGACTCCATCGGCAGTTCTTTAACGACCTGAAAATCAAAAAGGAATCCTGCAGGAAGTGGGAACGTGGCTGAACTGCTAAGGAGGGGTACAAAGGAACAGCCCAAGCTTACAGGGACGAAATCAGGAAGGCTGAGGAAGAAAATGAGTTACACCTAGCAAGGGAGATAAATGCACGGTGAAACACCCCCTCAGGGAAGAGAACACAGTCCTTACAGGATTTCGACTCTCCGGGATCCAGACGCAAGTCACAAAAGAGAATCTTTGGGGGTGTGGACAGGATGCACTGACCCCGCTCTCCTGAAAGGTAAAGAACAACAACTGCTGCACAGGACCAGAGCACCAGGCAAAACCAGCCCAGTGTCCCCCCTTCCCTGCTACGTCCCTCCCAGACCGCGCAGTGCAGGAGGCATCCTTGCCCAGGGAGGTGACTGCTAGAGCATCTGATGTGCCCTGGAGCCGCAGGCCTGACCGCTCCGAGAGTTTAATCCTAGCTGGGGTCACTGCTTTTCTGAGTCTCACTGTTTGGGGCCGAAGGCTCCTGCAGCAGAAGCTCTGTGGGGTGATGAGACAAGGTGGGAAACAGGGATTCTCTGCCCTGGCTCTCGGCATGCTACGGAGTAGCCCCCCGAGCTCTCTCAGTACCAGTCATTATTTTATCTCTCCTCAGTCTCTTACTCCGAATCCCTTCCCCACACACCGAGGCCTGGCATAACAGAGGCCAGGCCAGCACTCACCTCTGTTGGGGACAAACACTGTCTCGTTCTCGGCCTGCACGTCATGCTTGCTGTCATCCGAGGGAGGCAACGCCACCCGGTTCTCGCTGGAGTGAAACTGGCAGTGAATCTGGGCACTGGCCCACGCCAGCATCTCACTGGGTGCAGAGGAGAGAGACAAGCAGTGAGACATGAGGGGACAGAGCCCAGCAGGCACCAAGTCAGGCAACACACCCAGAGGGGAGGACACAAGGGGAATCATTCTGCTCCTCATGACATCACATGCCCTGGAACCCCACTCGCTGCACTGCTCCAGCTGCGGGTGCTGAACCCAGGCACAGGAAAGCACCTAACGTATAAAACCTGAATGGTTTGGGAGATGCCGCTCCCTATGCCATAGGATTTTGCCACAACTCTGCCCAGCAGACCCCCAAACTACAGCCCCCTTAGTCCAGGCGCTGCTTCCGGGGGAATTCTTTATTAGACTTCGTCCTAACAGATAAAGAGCAACTGATCACAGAACTAAAAGTTAATGGTAGCTTAGGTACAAGTCATCAAGACTTGATTACATTTATAATGTGCAAGCAGAATAAAGTCCAGACCCATAATATATACACTTGGTCTTTTAACAGGGCCAATTTCACAAAGCTGAAAACAATTATAAGCTAAATCAGCTATTGCGAAGAATTGAGTCAGAAAAATTTGAGTGATAATTGGGAATCTTTTAAGGACACCTTCCCACAACTGAGGAAGAAGACCACGCTGGTTAAAAAACTGACCTGGTTTAGAGAGGAAGTTAAAGACAGCTATAAAAAAATAAATAGTAATATATTACAAATGGAAGAAAGGGAAAGTTGATAGTAATGAATATAAATCAGAAAGTAGGAGTTGTAGAAAATTGACAAGGGAAGCAAAGGGACACAAGGAGACGCATCTGGGACGGAGGTCAAGATACCAACCTCCCGGCAGTAACGACCACCCTGAACCTACAAGGAGTTTGGAGCACATGGTCATTTCTTGTTCTCAAAACACTCCTTTCTGCAGTGACCTGACAGGCTGCTGAGGTGGATCCGCCACCCGGGCCCGCTTTTCTGGAGAGTGGCTGGCCAGGGCATTAGCACAACCGCTACGCTCAGTGCTTTGAGTAGCCTTACATAAGAATGGCCAGACTGGGTCAGACCAAATGTCCATCTAGCCCAGTATTCTGTCCGCCAACAGTGGCCACTGCCAGGTGCCCCAAGGGGAATGAACAGAGCAGGTAATCATCAAGTGATCCATCCCCTGTCAGCCACTCCCAGCTTCTGGCAAACAGAGACCTAGAGAAACAAAGCCCGAGAGCTGTCTTTGCTTTGGTTAAATATCCTCCATTGCTTTTGCACAATTGACCCTGGGGGAGAGTCTAAGTTCTGACACACAGCTTTGGCATGGATGGTACAGCTGTTGCCACAGAAGGCTGCTAGCCAGTATCTCCTGAGTGTCTAACATTATCTCCCACTTGCAATGGGGGTAACTGCCTTGCTTTGACATTTTTATCATAGTATTTCTTCTGTTTTAGTTGCTTGGCCCATAGCTCTTCGTAAGTACAGCAGAACCTCAGTGTTACAAATCCCACAGCTATGAACTGGCCAGTCAATCACACACCTCATTTGGAACCAGAAGTACACAATCAGACAGCAGCAGAGACGAAAGAAAGAAAGAAAGAAAGAAAGAAAGAAAGAAAGAAAGAAAGAAAGAAAGAAAGAAAGAAAGAAAGAAAGAAAGAAAGAAAGAAAGAAAGAAAGAAAGAAAGAAAGAAAGAAAGAAAGAAATCCAACACAGTACTGTGTTAAATATAAACTACTAAAAAATAAAGGGAAAGTTTAAAAAAAGATTTGACAACTAAGGAAACTGTTTCTGTGTTTGTTTCCTTTATATTCAGATGGTTAAAAGCAGCATTTTCCTTTTGCACAGTAAAGTTTCAAAGCTGTATTAAGTCAACGTTCAGCTGTAAACTTTTGAAAGAACCAGAACGTTTTGTCCCGAGTTACGAACATTTCAGAGTATCAGAGGGGTAGCCGTGTTAGTCTGAATCTGTAAAAAGCAACAGAGGGTCCTGTGGCACCTTTAAGACTAACAGAAGTATTGGGAGCATAAGCTTTCGTGGGTAAGAACCTCACTTCTTCAGATGCAAGTAATGGAAATCTCCAGAGGCTTATACCTGCCTCTGGAGATTTCCATTACTTGCATCTGAAGAAGTGAGGTTCTTACCCACGAAAGCTTATGCTCCGAACATTTCAGAGTTATGAACAACCTCCATTCCCAAGGAGTCATAACGCTGAGGCTCTACTGGGCTTGAGGGTGGCAGTCTTTGGCTCAAGACGCTTAGGAGATGAGGGAATTAAGGTTTCTATCCTTCCGTCCACAAGTCTCTAACTGGTGTGCTGGTGATGCTAACGAGCGCTGCGAATGCTGTAGTCGTCTGCTAGGTACGGCTCCCTTGACTCATCAGAGCTTGTTACCTCTTAATCAAGGTCCTTGCCATCTGCACTAGTTTTTCTGCTGACCCAGCTGACTGTGCATAGCATACTTGAATCGCTCTATCAAGCAGAACAGCCACAATGAGCCATTTGTGAGTTGTGACCAAGTGGGAATATTCTGTAACATTTTAATGAGTCCTAGTTGTGCCTCAGCTTCATTGTGCTGCATTGTTCCCCTGTGGGTTGGAAGGGACTGTTTGCTCTCAGAGCAGGCGGGGACACACAGGTGCGGGTATCACCAGTCCCCACATCAGTGGAGCATTTGAAAAGATAAAGGCAAATCCAATCGCTGGGACATTGACACCGAGCAACCAAAGCCCCAGGGGGATCAGGATTTCCCACCTCTCAGCAGCGAGGCTGAGCGCCATTCCCCAGCTGGAGAACAAGGGACTGGGGAGGAATGAGGTGAGGATCAGAGCTGGCAGCTGGGAGGAGCCGGGACTTTCACCTGGAGTCTGACAAAGGAGATCAAAGAAAATGGGTTCCCTACAGCTTAGCTGGTCTCTGGGCTGGCCAGACTGGAGGATGCTCTAAGCCAGGGGTAGGCAACCTATGGCACATGTGCCGAAGGCGGCACGCAAGCTGATTTTCAGTGGCACTCACACTGCCCGGGTCCTGGCCACCAGTCTGGGGGGCTCTGCATTTTAATTTAATTTTAAATGAAGCTTCTTAAACATTTTAAAAACCTTATTTACTTTACATGCAACAATAGTTTAGTTATATATTATAGACTTAGAGAAAGAGACCTTCTAAAAATGTTAAAATGTATGACTGGCACGCGATACCTTAAATTAGAGTGAATAAATGAAGACTCGGCACAGCACTGCTGAAAGGTTGCCGACCCCTGCTCTAAGCGTCAGTTCTCTGGGCTAAGCTAAGGGCTCCCAGTGCTGTGTCCAGGTGATGGACAGACCCGACTGTTCTGGCAGCGCTGGGTGAGGGTCACTGCAGATGCTGGGCGAGGTGCATTAATCCCTGCGGAGTGGACAGGTCTCCATCAGGGTCCGTCTCAGTGGGACTCGCTGGGCAGAGCTCACGGGGTGAAGCAGGGGGGCTGCAGGCCCAGAGGCTCAGTCTGAGGAGGTGGAGAGGCCGCGTGACTGACCCTGGAGGAAGAGTGAGACCCTTAGGGAGCCTGGCACACTGACGGGCTCCTCCTAAAGACCGTTCCAAAGCGGGGATGTAGCACTGATCCTGTGGATCCGTGATATGAGCCTTTCGCTCTTATTATTTCACCTGGCATCCCATGGTGAGCAAACTAGGATTTACCCTGCATTATAGGTTGTGCAGTACCAGCCTCATTTAGAGAAAACTGGAGTGGCAGTTCACCATTAAGTGGTAATCTCTTTCCTGCTTCATTCAGAGAGATTAGCGCCAACCTTGGACCATAAGAACATAAAAACAGCCATACTGGGTCAGACCAAAGGTCCGTCTAGCCCAGTATCCTGACTTCTGACACTGGCCAATGCCAAGTGCCCCAGAGGGAATGAACAGAACAGGGAATCATCAAGTGATCCATCCGCTGTCGCCCATTCTCAGCTTTTGGCAAACAGAGGCTAGGGACACCATCCCTGTCCATCCTGGCTAATAGCCATTGATGGATCTATCCTCCATGAACTTATCTAGTTCTTTTTTGAACCCTGTTATAGTCCTGGCCTTCACAACATCATCTGGCCAGGAGTTCCACAGGTTAACTGTGCGTTGTAAGAAAAAAAACTTCCTTTTGTTTTAAATCTGCTGCCTATTAATTTCATTGGGTGACCCCTAATTGTTGTGTTATGAGAAAGAGTAAATAACACTTCCTTATTTACTTTCTCCATACCAGTCATGATTTTATAGACCTCTATCACATTCCCCCTTAGTCATCTTTTCCAAGCTGAAAAGTCCCAGTCTTATTAATCTCTCCTCATATGGCAGCCATTCCATACCCCTAATCATTTTTGTTGCCCTTTTCTGAACTTTTTCCAATTCCAATACATCTTTTTTTGAAATGGGGCGACCACATCTGCACGCAGTATTCAAGATGTGGGCGTACCAGGGATTTACATAGAGGCAATATGATATTTTCTGTCCTATTATCTATCCCCTACTTAATGATTACCAACATTCTGTTCGCTTTTTTTGCCGGCCGCTGCACACTCACTGAGTGGATTTCAGAGAACTATCCACAATGACTCCAAAATCATTTTCTTGAGTGGTAACAGCTAATTTAGACCGCATCATTTTATATGTAGAGTTGGGATTATGTTTTCCAATGTGCATTACTTTCCATTTAGCAACACTGAATTTCATCTGCCATTTTGTTGCCCAATTCCCTAGTTTTGTGAGAGCCTTTTGTAGCTCTTCGCAGCCTGCCTGGGACTTAACTACCTTGAGCAGTTTTGTATCATCTGCAGATTTTTCCACCTCACTGTTTACCACTTTTTCCAGATCATTTATGAATATGTTGAATAGGACTTGTCCCAGTACAGACCCCTGGGGGACACCACTATTTACCTCTCTCTATTCTGAAAACTGACCATTTATTCCTACCCTTTGTTTCCTGCCTTTTAACCAGTTTCTCATTCCTGAGAGGACCTTCCCTCTTATCCCATGACAGCTTACTTTGCTTAAGAGCCTTTGGTAAGGGACCTTGTCAAAGGCTTTCTGAAAGTCCAAGTACACTATATCCACTGGATCCCCCTTGTCCACATCCTTGTTGACCCCACATCAGAGAATTCTAGTAGATTGGTGAGGCATGATTTCCCTTTACAAAAAAAATATTGACTCTTCCCCAACAAATTACGTTAATCTATATAAAGCAACAGAGGGTCCTGTGGCATCTTTGAGACTAACAGAAGTATTGGGAGCATAAGCTTTCGTGGGTAAGAACCTCACTTCTTCAGATGCAAGTCTGAAGAAGTGAGGTTCTTACCCACGAAAGCTTATGCTCCCAATACTTCTGTTAGTCTCAAAGATGCCACAGGACCCTCTGTTGCTTTATATAGATTAACGTAATTTGTTGGGGAAGAGTCAATATTTTTTTTGTAAAGGGAAATCATGCCTCACCAATCTACTAGAATTCTCTGATGTGGGGTCAACAAGGATGTGGACAAGGGGGATCCAGTGGATATAGTGTACTTGGACTTTCAGAAAGCCTTTGACAAGGTCCCTTACCAAAGGCTCTTAAGCAAAGTAAGCTGTCATGGGATAAGAGGGAAGGTCCTCTCAGGAATGAGAAACTGGTTAAAAGGCAGGAAACAAAGGGTAGGAATAAATGGTCAGTTTTCAGAATAGAGAGAGGTAAATAGTGGTGTCCCCCAGGGGTCTGTACTGGGACAAGTCCTATTCAACATATTCATAAATGATCTGGAAAAAGTGGTAAACAGTGAGGTGGAAAAATCTGCAGATGATACAAAACTGCTCAAGGTAGTTAAGTCCCAGGCAGGCTGCGAAGAGCTACAAAAGGCTCTCACAAAACTAGGGAATTGGGCAACAAAATGGCAGATGAAATTCAGTGTTGCTAAATGGAAAGTAATGCACATTGGAAAACATAATCCCAACTCTACATATAAAATGATGCGGTCTAAATTAGCTGTTACCACTCAAGAAAATGATTTTGGAGTCATTGTGGATAGTTCTC